>NC_091983.1:119571921-119729421 GCF_044704955.1 Pristiophorus japonicus | reverse complement strand
GTCCCATGTGCCTATTGCAGTAGTTCAGGTGGACATTGAATAGAAACATAGAAAATAGGTGCAGGAGTAGGCCATTCGGCCCTTCGAGCCTGCACCACCATTCGATAAGATCATGGCTGATCATTCAACTCAGTACCCCTTTCCTGTTCAACCTCTCCTCTTTTAAGATGCTCCTTAGGAAGCTAGGAGTTAAATTAAAAAGTAGGACCTCAAAGGTAGTAATCTCAGGATTGCTACCAGTGCCACGTGCTAGTCAGAGTAGGAATCGCAGGATAGCTCAGATTAATACGTGGCTTGAGGAATGGTGCAGAAGGGAGGGATTCAAATTCTTGGGACATTGGAACTGGTTCTGGGCTAATTAGAGCAGGAAATTCTCTTGAATTCCTAACCAACTTCCATCCTCAACCAATGCCACTAGAAACAGATTAGTTGGTTATTCATGCCATTTCTGTTTGTAGGACTTGTTGCTCCGTTTACCCATGTTACAATACAATTCATTCACAGGAAGTGCTTTGGGATGTTTCTGAGAGATGGGCTAAGATGCTACAGCTAAGTAAATGCAAGTCTTTGTTTCATGAATCCTGTCATCCAATTTAACAGCAAGTTTTATGTGGTGCCTGATTTTGGAAATGTTTTACCTTGTTAAAAGAATAATACTGCTTATATTATCATATTAAAAAGAAATCATGATCCAGGCACCCATCCAATAAAATTAAGTGGCAGGCTAGTTGCTAATGCTGTCTGGTGCCTTTGCGAAAATGGAGCCAATTTCTCAGGCCCCAAGCAATAAATGTGAATTGTGAGCCTTACATTGCTGTTATTGATGGTTACTTTGCTGCTGAGCATTTTCCGCCATTTTTCATCTCCAGAAAGCTACCTGTAGCTATTCAGACAAAGCTACCTTTTTGATGATCTTACTCCTTATTGACTAGTTTGGTTCCAGCTCCATGAGCTTTCTCATTTACCTATGTAACCTAAGCCAAGAGGGACACTGCAGCTTTTAGTATTTAGGAGATTTTAGATAAGTTAATGTGAATAATGTGTGCTGCGCTGATTGCCATAATTGCTGACACATTCCTGTGGTACACTTGACCATCACAACAGTGGTCTTAAAACAATATTTCTTTTCAAAAAAGGAAGTCAGTAATCGGGTTGTTATGCTTCCATGCCCTTCACTTCACAGCAGTGATTATATTTTGGCATACTTGTCCGTTGCTTAACAGAGCATGTTGACTCAAAACCTCCACACTGGTCGTTGAAAAGTCCTCACTCGTTAATGAAATGCTGTCTTAAGACTAAGGAGTCGGTCAGTGCCAGGTGTACTGTGCAAAACCTCGTTATCACTTCAACACTGTAGAGACAATAAATTGAGAAAATTCCTCAAGTTTTAATTGAAAACTTTTTGCCATTGAAGGCCTGGTGGCAAGATGTTCAAGTCACATTTCAGGCCTAAGTGCACTGAACTTTGTTAGTGTATTGGCTCAGAGTCAAGAGAAACTGTAAATGGAATTTTAACGGGAAAACAATCAGCTGATCCACGAAGGAACAGGTCACAGGTTATAGGAAATTTCTCACATCTACATACTTATTTAACTGCCATTTCTGGTTCATGAATGTCATTGCAAAATAAAGCTGCAGCAGTAGAATAAGACACTTTGAAAAGTGTCGTACGGTGTAATGGCCTGGAAGGTGGCTGTGTCATGACTTATGACTCCTGATACTGTTAATGTATCAGAACAGTAAATTAAAAAAAAGCTTTGCTGATCCGACCCAGGATTAATTTGCTCAGCACAGACCAGGAATTAAGTTAAGGGGATCAAGGGGTATGGAGAGAAAGCAGGAAAGGGGTACTGAAGGAATAATCAGCCATGATCTTATTGAATGGCGGTGCAGGCTCGAAGGGCCGAATGGCCTACTCCTGCACCTATTTTCTATGTTTCTATGTTTCTAAGTTAGGACCTGATGTATTCAACTCAGTAACTCATCATGTGGTATCATTACCCACTGACCCACCAGGGCCCAATTTTCTCCCCACCCTTCATCTCCTGAAGACGTTGACTCTTACTTTTCAGGTACAGTTCCTCAGATGTTGGTCATCCCTCAGTACCTCAACCAAGTGGCCATTGCTCCTGTTTGAGTCTAGACAACAAGGGGCTGAAATTCAGGGTCTCAAAGAGACCCATTAATGCCCGTTTGTGGTGGGCATTCCTAAAAATCAAATGGCCGCTGCTCTGGGGTCAACAGGCCGACCCGATCTAAATTCAGGTCGAGGATTTTTTGGCCTCGACCCCATCCTGCCCAAGTAGATGCACTGCCAAATTAAAATAAAATAAATACTTACCTAGCCATTTTCAACTCCATCCGTCGATCCCCCGCCGCATTGATTGACAGCGGCAGACGGCCCAACCGACCCATTTTCAGTCAGTCTGAGTCTGAGGCTCAAAAATATTCGAAGTCCTGAAAATGGGTCTACTCACCGCACCAAGAGTTCCAGTGGTGAGTACCAGTTAAAAACTCATAGGTTTGCCAGCTTTCTGAATTTCAGCCCCCAAGTATCAGCAAGTTCTTTACCAATTGGTGACATTACAGTCAAGCTGGATCATGATCTCACCCCATGCCCTACAAACACACTTCCAGTGATGACTGTCTAGCTATGGCTAATTTTCCCCTCCTAGGGTTGCTGAGGCAAATCACAACATCCTAACTGACAATTTTCAAATGAAATTAACTAACTTAGCACTTATAGAATCATAAAACCATATGACACAGAAGGAGGTCATTTGGCCCATCGTGTCTGCGACAGCTCTGAAAGAACTATCCAATTAATCCCACTTCCCTGCTGTTTGCCCATAGTCCTGCAAATTTCTCCTTTTTAAGTATATTTCCAATTCCCTTTGAAAGTTACTCTTGAATCTGCTTGCACCATCCTTTCAGGCAGTGCATTCCAGATCATAACAACTCGCTGCGTAAAAACACATCTCCTCATTTCCCCTCTGGTTCTTTTGCCAATTATCTTCAATCTGTGTCCTCTGGTACTGACCAGTAGAAACTGTTTGTCTACTCTATCAAAACCCCTCATAATTTTGAACATCTCTATCAAATCTCCCCTTAACCTTCTCTATTCGAAGGAGAACAATCCCATCTTCTCTAGTCTTTCCCTATGAAGATAACTGAAGACCTCATCCCTGGTACCATGCTGGTAAATATTCACTGCACCTTCTCCAAGGCCTTGACATCCTTCCTGCAGGATGTGAGATTCTAAAGGGATCGAGGGTGACAGATGGGAACCCACCTCTAGGAGAGCTTTGTGTATGGAGCTCGATAGAATGTTTTCATTTTCTGCCAGGGTTCCTGCTTCTGATCCCCATCCAAAGTGAAAGCGTGAACATTGAGTGAGGGAAAATTTAGATGCGGCCATGATCTCTCCCGTAGTTGGATGGCTTGCTGTAATTCACTGTCTCGGCTCACATGTAAAGAATGATCACTTGGATAAGGTATAAGAGAGCATGTGACTGTGGAGATATACTCCAGCCAGAGATAGTGACTTCTGGAAAGGAAATACAATTTAAAAACAGTACAAAAATAGTTGACTTGTGGAACACTATTGGTGATACTCTCAATAAAAATAAATATTTTAATAATTTAAATATGAAAATAACTTAATACACTTGTCCTCTTGCATCAGATCTACAAATGTTTCTCCCCACAAAGTCTCAATCCATCTCCTTGTACATGAATCCATAACATAAAGCAACTCATAATTCAGCACCAAACTGTCAGTCTCACTCAGAGAGGCCATAGTTTGTGTGGAAAATGCTTATCCAGAAATAGAGCCACGTCACTCTTACCTACAGCATCGCCAACAATTTAGGGAAATTCCAATCTTCTGTTTACATTGTCTTGTGTGGAGAATGTTCCTGCACATTTACTGCAGATTGTTCTGTGTTACCACAATTTGAATCCAACACTTACAATAATTACTGCCATTCCACATCATTCATGCAATAAACACAATTTATATTTAATAGTTTAAGTCAGTTGACTAAAACACCAATTAAGACAATTATTCACAGACATCTCACTTGAAAAGTAAAACTGATATTGTCCTGTTACTTCTGTTGCTAAAATGTGATAAGTTAAATTCAAAGCAGGGCTTGATACTCCAGCTGCCTTCCACTAATACTTGCTTACAAATTTATCATTGATCAATGCGAATCTATACAATGAGATGTACAACATGGGACTTCACGTTGATGTAATTCCTGATACATTTAAGTAGTTCAATTGATGTGTGGTTGATTGCAGAAAGTAATTACGATTATATTAAATTAGTCACTTCATTTAAAGTAACAATATGGATGTAATGATGCCAACACAGTGATAAAGAGCAGGGCACCATATGAAAAATCAAATTACTTTAATGCTCCTCTGAGCCCAATGTGTTAGAGCATTCCCAAATCTTAAAGCCCAGTGTACAAGAGGCAGGGGTATTAATCTGCATGGGGCTCTGGCTCTGTTTTAATATGAAATGGTAACTGCTCATCTGCCTTGAAGAAAAAGGACCTAGATTTTCTTCAACAAATCTTGAATAAAAAGATAAAATGGCTGATTTTCCTCCTCCCCACACCTCATGTGTGCCAGTTTTCAGGGTGTAGGATGATGAAAAAGGGTGGAGACCTGGAATACTGGATCTGTTTGTACATACCATGCTTTTCTGGCAATAGTGCGGAGAAAGGTTTCACCTGAAACATAAGAAAATAAGAACATAAGAATTAGGAACAGGAGTAGGCCATCTAGCCCCTCGAGCCTGCTCCGCCATTCAACAAGATCATGGCTGATCTGGCCGTGGACTCAGCTCCACTTACCCGCCCGCTCCCCGTAACCCTTAATTCCCTTATTGGTTAAAAATCTATCTATCCGTGACTTGAATACATTCAATGAGCTAGCCTCAACTGCTTCCTTGGGCAGAGAATTCTACAGATTCACAACCCTCTGGGAGAAGAAATTCCTTCTCAACTCGGTTTTAAATTGGCTCCCCCGTATTTTGAGGCTGTGCCCCCTAGTTCTAGTCTCCCCCGACCAGTGGAAACAATCTCTCTGCCTCTATCTTGTCTATCCCTTTCATTATTTTAAATGTTTCTATAAGATCACCCCTCATCCTTCTGAACTCTAACGAGTAAAGAACCAGTCTACTCAATCTATCATAAGGTAACCCACTCATCTCCGGAATCAGCCTAGTGAATCGTCTCTGTACCTCCTCCAAAGCTAGTATATCCTTCCTTAAGTAAGGTGACCAAAACTGCACGCAGTACTCCAGGTGCGGCCTCACCAATACCCAAAACAGTTGCAGCAGGACCTCCCTGCTTTTGTACTCCATCCCTCTCGCAATGAAGGCCAACATTCCATTCGCCTTCCTGATTACCTGCTGCACCTGCAAACTAACTTTTTGGGATTCATGCACAAGGACCCCCAGGTCCCTCTGCACCGCAGCATGTTGTAATTTCTCCCCATTCAAATAATATTCCCTTTTACTGTTTTTTTTTCCAAGGTGGATGTTTCATTATTATTACTTCTTCACCACTTGTCTCGACCCCTCAAGTGCCCCCATACAGTCAAACTACTTGTCCGACATCGAATCCTGGATGAGTCCCAACTTCCTGCAGCTGAACATCAGGAAGATCAAAGTCATGAGGGTCGGGGGGGTAACTTTCAAGTTCAGCAGGGGCGTCAAACTGGCAGTATTGGATCAACACCCTGTTATACATCCCACTGATCTGATACCACAAGTTTTACACCCTAATGAAGTTGAAAGTTACTCCCATTGTCTCCAGCCTCCACACAAATTCTGTTTCCTTGTCACTGTATGCATCCTCCTCCCCGAACACTCGCTAAAACTGAAGCAGACCATTTGCAATCTTTTCGACCTGTTTGACCCTGAGCTGAGCTTCAAGTACAATATCCTTTTTATTCCACTTACTTCCATGTTAACAGCATTGCTTATCTTAGCCCCTAACTCAGCCGGTCTGCTACTTAAACCCTAAATATGCCTTTGTCACCTTCAAATGTGACTGTTCCACACGCTCCAGCTGACCGGCCATCTCCACCTTCATTAGCTCCAGCTTACCTACACCTCTGCCACCCATATAGAAACATAGACATAGAAACATAGAAAATAGGTGCAGGAGTAGGCCACTCGGCCCCTCCAGCCCGCACCGCCATTCAATGAGTTCTAGGCTGAACATGCAACTTCAGTACCCCATTCCTGCTTTCTCACCATACTCCTTGATTCCCCTAGTAGTAAGGACTTCATCTAACTCCTTTTTGAATATATTTAGTGAATTGGCCTCAACAACTTTCTGTGGTAGAGAATTCCACAGGTTCACCACTCTCTGGGTGAAGAAATTCCTCCTCATCTCGGTCCTAAATGGCTTCCCCCTTATCCTTAGACTGTGTCCCCTGGTTCTGGACTTCCCCAACATTGGGAACATTCTTCCTGCATCTAACCTGTCTAACCCCGTCAGAATTTTAAACGTTTCTATGAGGTCCCCTCTCATTCTTCTGAACTCCAGTGAATACAAGCCCAGTTGATCCAGTCTTTCTTGATAGGTCAGTCCCGCCATCCCGGGAATCAGTCTGGTGAACCTTCGCTGCACTCCCTCAATAGCAAGAATGTCCTTCCTCAGGTTAGGAGACCAAAACTGTACACAATACTCCAGGTGTGGCCTCACCAAGGCCCTGTACAATTGTAGCAACACCTCCCTGCCCCTGTACTCAAATCCCCTCGCTATGAAGGCCAACATGCCATTTGCTTTCTTAACCGCTTGCTGTACCTGCATGCCAACCTTCAATGACTGATGTACCATGACACCCAGGTCTCTTTGCACCTCCCCTTTTCCTAATCTGTCACCATTCAGATAATAGTCTGTCTCTCTGTTTTTACCACCAAAGTGGATAACCTCACATTTATCCACATTATACTTCATCTGCCATGCATTAGCTCGAGCTTACCTACACCTCTGCCACCCATATACATTAGCTCCAGCTTACCTACACCTCTGCCACCCATATACATTAGCTCCAGCTTACCTACACCTCTGCCACCCATATACATTAGCTCCAGCTTACCTACACTTCTGGCACCCATATACTTTCTTGCACTAAGTTCCACTTGCCCATCACCCATGTTTTTGCCGACCCACATTAGTGCCCCAACCCCAAAGTGTTCGATTTAAAATCTTCACCTTTGTTTATAAATCTTATAAGGTTTCACCTCACCTTACTTCTGTAATCTCCTTCTGCTTTATATCCCTCCTAAAGTATTTCTCCCATCTCATCCATTAGGCTAAAGGGAACAAGGGGTATGGAGAGAAAGCAGGAAAGGGGTACTGAGGTGAATGATCAGCCATGATCTTATTAAATAGTGGTGCAGGCTCGAAAGGCCGAATGGCCTACTCCTGCACCTATTTTCTATGTTTCTATGTTTCTATAATCTGCCTTCCTGTTTTTACCACCAAAGTGGATAACCTCACATTTATCTACATTATGCCGCATCTACCATGTATTTGCCCACTCACCTAACCTGTCCAAATCACCCTGCAGCCTCTTAGCATCCTCCTCACAGCTCACACTGCCACCCAGCTTAGTGTCATAGAAACATAGAAAATAGGTGCAGGAGTAGGCCATTCGGCCCTTCGAGCCTGCACCACCATTCAATGAGTTCATGGCTGAACATGCAACTTCAGTACCCCATTCCTGATTTCTCGCCATACCCCTTGATCCCCCTAGTAGTAAGGACTACATCTAACTCCTTTTGAATATATTTAGTGAATTGGCCTCAACAACTTTCTGTGGTAGAGAATTCCACAGGTTCACCACTCTCTGGGTGAAGAAGTTTCTCCTCATCTCGGTCCTAAATGGCTTACCCCTTATCCTCAGACTGTGACCCCTTGTTCTGGACTTCCCCAACATTGGGAACATTCTTCCTGCATCTAACCTGTTGAAACCTGTCAGAATTTTAAACGTTTCTATGAGGTCCCCTCTCATTCTGCTGAACTCCAGTGAATACAAGCCCAGTTGATCCAGTCTTTCTTGATATGTCAGTCCCGCCATCCCGGCAATCAGTCTGGTGAACCTTCGCTGTACTTCCTCAATAGCAAGAATGTCCTTCCTCAAGTTAGGAGACAAAAACTGTACACAATACTCCAGGTGTGGTCTCACCAAGGCCCTGTACAACTGTAGTAACACCTCCCTGCCCCATACTCAAATCCCCTCGCTATGAAGGCCAACATGCCATTTGCTTTCTTAACCGTCTGCTGTACCTGCATGCCAACCTTCAATGATTGATGTACCATGACACCCAGGTCTCATTGCACCTCCCCTTTTCCTAATCTGTCACCATTCAGATAATAGTCTGTCTCTCTGTTTTTACCACCAAAATGGATAACCTCACATCTATCCACATTATGCTTCATCTGCCATGCATTTGCCCACTCACCTAACCTATCCAAGTCACTCTGCAGCCTCATAGCGTCCTCCTCGCAGCTCACACTGCCACCCAACTTAGTGTCATCCGCAAATTTGGAGATAATACATTTAATCCCCTCGTCTAAACCATTAATGTACAATGTAAACAGCTGGGGCCCCAGCACAGAACCTTGCAGTACCCCACTAGTCACTGCCTGCCATTCTGAAAAGTATCCATTTACTCCTTCTCTTTGCTTCCTGTCTGCCAACCAGTTCTCAATCCACGTCAGCACATTATCCCCAATCCCATGTGCTTTAACTTTGCACACTAATCTCTAGTGTGGGACCTTGTCGAAAGCCTTTTGAAAGTCTAAATACACCACATCCACTGGCTCCGCCTTGTCCACTCTACGGGCACAAGTTTCCGCCTTCTGGAAAAATGGCGCATCTCCATAAGGTGCGCCTACTTTCTGGAATGAAAAGGGCGCCGAAAACTTACCTTGTGATTCTCCGGTCTCCTCAGGACGTCTTCGTGCTCAGCGTGGCGCAGCACAAGAGGTCGGGGGCGGAGCCAGGTCCCGGCACTGAAAACAATGCTAGGGCCTCTGCACATGCGCGCAAGAGTGGGGCCCGAACTGAGCCCTGGCCGAATGGGCTCCCGGGACGAAGATCAGGACTCGGGCCTCCCTCCCGTTCAGCTCCCTCACCCCCCATCCCGTTCAGCCTCCACCCCCCTCCCGTTCAGCCTCTCCCCCCTCCTTCCCATTCAGCCTCTCCCCCCGTCTCCCTCCCGTTCAGCCTTCCCCCCTTCCCTCCCCCCTCTTTTCCTCCCTTCTCCTCCACTCCCTCTTCTTCCCCCCCTCTCTCTTCTTCCCCCCCCCACCGTCAGACGGGGCCCACCCGCCCGGCATCTCACTGGGGGCGGGCCCCGCCTGAAGTGTCGGCACCATTGGCGGCGGCAAGGCCCAGCCCGTTCAGCCTCTCCCCCTCGCCCCCCCTCCTCCCCCTCCTCTTTCCTCCTCTCCTTCCCCTCCTCTAACCCCCTCCCTCCCGTTCAGCCTTCCCCCCTCTCCCCTCTATTCCCCCGCTCCCTCTTCTCCCCCACCCCTTCTCCCCTCCTCCTCCCTCTTCTCCCCGCCCCCACCCCCCCATCGTCGGCGGGGCCTGCCCGAAGTGTCGGCGGCAGCAGCCCGGCCCAGCCCGCTCAGCCTCTCCCCCCATCCTCCCCTCCTCTCTCCCCCTCTTTTCCCCCCACCTCGCCCCCTCCCTCCCCCTCCTCTTCCTCCCTCCCTCCACCCTCCTCTCCCTCCCTCCCCCCCACCCTCCCTTCCCCTCCCCCTTCCTCCCCCCCTCCCACCGCTCTCCTCCCCCTCCTCTCCCCTCCTTTCCCCCCAGTCCTCCCCCCCTCCCTCCCTCCACCCTCTCCTCCCCCTCCTCTCCCCTCCCTCCGCCCTCTCCCCTCCTCTCCCTCCCTCCCCCCCTCTCTCCCCCTCCCCCCACCCTTCGCTGTCAGAAACACAGAGACACTGACAGAGACAGAGAGAGAGAGACACTGACAGAGACAGAGAGAGAGAGACACTGGGGGGGCCCCATCCTAGCACGCTGTTGGAGGGCTCCCGGTGCTTTATTGTTTGATTTATTGGTTGATTTATCATTTATTATTGATGATGGCTCTTTATTTGTAAAAGTGAAGTGTTTAATGTTTGTAAACCGACCTTCACCCAGCCACTCCCCCCTCCCCGCCCCCCCATCTCTCATTCCCTATGCCTGATTTATAAGTGTAGGCAAAGTTTTTCTGAGCGTACAAAAATCTACACTTACTCCATTCTAAGTTAGTTTGGAGTAAATTTTCGCTGCCTAAACTTGCAAAACAGGTGTAAGTGGCTGGACACACCCCCTTTTGAAAAAAAAAATCTGTTCTAAAATGAAACTATACTAACTCACTAGAACTGGATCAAACTAAATGCTGAGAATTGCAATTTCTAAGATGCTCCATTCTAAACTAGTTGCTCCAAAAACATAGGAGCAACTCAGGCCGAAACTTGAGCCCTACTAATTACATCCTCAAAAAATTCTAGAAGATTTGTCAAGCATGATTTCCCTTTCATAAATCCATGCTGACTTGGACCGATCCTGTCACTGCTTTCCAAATGCATTGCTATTACATCTTTAATAATTGATTCCAACATTTTCCCCACCACCGATGTCAGGCTGACCAGTCTATAATTCCCTGTTTTCTCTCTCCATCCTTTTTTAAAAAGTGGGGTTACATTAGCTACCCTCCAGTCCATAGGAACTGATCCAGAGTCGATAGAATATTGGAAAATGACCACCAATGCATCCACTATTTCTAGGGCCACTTCCTTAAGTACTCTGGAATGCAGACTGTCAGGCCCTGGGGATTTATCGGCCTTCAATCCCATCAATTTTCCTAACACAATTTGCTGACTAATAAGGATTTCCTTCAGTTCCCCCTTCTCGCTAGACCGTCGGTCCCCTAGTATTTCCGGAAGGTTATTTGTGTCTTCCTTAGTGAAGACAGAACCAAAGTATTTGTTCAATTGGTCTGCCATTTCTTTGTTCCCCATTATAAATTCACCTGATTCTGACAGTAAGGGACCTACATTTGTCTTCACTAATCTTTTTCTCTTCACATATCTATAGAAGTTTTTGCAGTCAGTTTTTATATTCCCTGCAAGCTTACTCTCATATTCTACTTTCCCCCTCTTAATTAAACCCTTTGTCCTCCTCTGCTGAATTCTAAATTTCTTCCATCCTCAGGTTTGCTGCTTTTTTTGGCCAATTTATATGCCTCTTCCTTGGATTTAACACTATCCCTAATTTCCCTTATACGCCACGGTTGTGCCACCTTCCCCGTTTTATTTTTACTCCAGACAGGGATGTACAATTGTTGATGTTCATCCATGTGATCTTTAAATGTCTGCCATTGCCTATCCACCGCCAACCCTTTAAGTATCATTCACCAGTCTATCCTAGCCAATTCACGTCTCATACTGTCGAAGTTACCTTTCTTTAAGTTCAGGAGCTAGTCTCTGAATTAACTGTGTTACTTTCCATCTTAATGAAGAATTTTATCATATTATGGTCAGTCTTCCCCAAGGGGCCTTGCACAACAAGATTGTTAATTAATCCTCTTTCATTACACAACACCCAGTTGAGGATGGTCAGCTCTGCAGTTGGTTCCTCGACATATTGGTCTAGAAAACCATCCCTAATACACTCCAGGAAATCCTCCTCCGCCGTATTGCTTCTAGTTTGTTTAGCCCAATCTATATGTAGATTAAAGTAACCATGATAGCTGCTGTACCTTTATTGTATGCATCCCCAATTTCCTGTTTGATGCCATCCCCAACCTCACTACTACTGTTTGGTGGTCTGTACATAACTCTCACTCGCGTTTTCTGCTCTTTGGTGTTCCGCAGCTCCACCCATATAGATTCCACCTCATCCACGCTAATGTCCTTCCTTACTATTGCGCTAATCTCCTCTTTAAGCAGCAACGCTACCCCACCTCCTTTTCCTTTCTGTCTATCTTTCCTGAATATTGAATACCCCTGGATGTTGAGTTCCCAGCTTTGGTCACCCTGGAGCCATGTTTCTGTCATCCCAATTACATCATATCTGTTAACAGCTATCTACTGTCACCACATCCAGTTAATCTCTTCATTGTTTGGTATATGTTTACAGCGAATAATGTGATGTTATAAGCATATTGTGAATAAGTTTACCAAGTACGCAGTTAGTTAATTGGGTCTCCTTCACATTCTAACATAGGTGATGATTAGCACTTTATGCTCTGGTGCTGCTGGATGTTGCTTAATGGGAACAGCTCTATTCATTGACTCTTCCTCTCTTTTTTGGAGATCACTTGGGTGTAGCCACCATTTCAGACCAAACAATCTGTTTTTTCTCGCCACTGCATCCCTAGTGAGACTGGAAAACCTGTTAAAGTAGGTAGTGGATTTCCAGTTGTTAAAGTGGTAACTTGATATTATTCCACAAACGTGTTACAGAATAACTCAAACTACCACCTGCATATTATGGGATACAGACAATATGGTGCTTACATTTTTATGATGTGATATAATCTGCTTGAGGATGTTTATCTTGCAAACTGCACCTATGTAAGAAGGTTTCCAATGTATATTTATTTATAAAGGGGTTTCTATCATAAATGTGAAATCTATAGATTTTTGTGCTCATCAAGATGAGAGATACTAGTGCTGGGACATTTTGCAACATTTTCACACATTAGCAGGGACCATCAATAACATTTTCTCCCTTTATGACATTTCAGAGCCTTAAATTTATTGCCATTCATTTTAGATACACGAACAGTTTTACACTATGAAATGATGTACATTTGGAACTGGATTAAGGCTTTAAAAAATATTTTATTTAGGATATTTACAACCATCAGAGAGAGAGAGAAAGAGAGAGAGCGAGATCATAGCTATCTAACAGCTTCCTTGGTTCTGCCTGCGATGCCTTTGTTTACTTCAAGTTACTCAGGTTCTCCCATCCCAGTTTCCTTAGTATAGTGTTAACCTCAAGTTTGAAGGCCACAAAATGAAATGCACCAGTAGCATGACTGACCTAGTTGTCCTCTGCTTGATCTGGCTTGACCATGTCAAGCAATGCCCCTCCATGGCTAAACTCTCCTCCTATTTTAGGGTCTTCCACAAAGGCAAGGACAATCCCAGACTCCTCATCTCAAAGACCAACGGCCTGCAGCTACATCTACTGCCTCCAAGGGTAGGTTCAAAGACACCTCTGGGAAGTTTCTACAAGTTTGTACTATATGTCCTCACCCATTTGTGCACTGTCTTCTCGCACCTGCCTTTCACACTGTCTTTGTGTACATCCAAGCGAAGAAGGCACAGAGCACCAAGGAACAATAAGCCACCGAGATGGGCAAGGCTCTGACACCCCATGAGGAAAGAGTTCTGGATCTGCTTGGGAGTTCAGCAGCTGAAAGAGTGGAAAGGAGTGGGAGTCAAAGAAGTCAGAGGCCAGGTGCCAGCTGTCGGTGAGTGACAACATTATGCTGCAGTTCCATGTTTCCTGAAGGAGTACAGATGACATTCCTGAAGACAGACTACTGTTCTTGTGCAAGTATGTATGGAGCTCTGTTTTTCTCCCCCACCAATTATGAATCATTTTTCTTTACTTCTCTATAGATGCCTCATGAAGAAGAATAGGTCTAAGAAGAAGATGAGTCAGGACCTTCTGCTTACAGTTCTGCAAGCATTGCCTCTTTCACAGCATCACACGTCCTGTCCCTGAACAGAGTCAGCTAGTAATATCCACTGGAGTGGAGGGGGTGCGAGTAGATATTGAACCTGAGAAGATCACAGAGGGTGATGCACAGGGTACAAGTATACAGGACGCGTGCACGGTAGGACATGGGGAACCTGACATTCATGAGTGGAGGGCTATGACCTATCAGCCCTCGGCTGAAGAGCCTGCTGACCACGATTTCATAGACCTGCTTTTAAAAGAAGGTCGCTTGCTTAACATCATACCTATGTTTGGGAACTGTAGGCAATCTCCTGGACCCTGAAATCCCACGGTGGCTCTCTTAATCTCCTATTGTAAATTCAGCGAAAGGTCAGTGGAACCACCAGAGAAATAGCATGATGGAAATCTAGAGCCCCAGAATGTGCAACATCTGTCTGGCCAACTGAAGGAGACAAACATTTGCCGGGGGGTACCATCAGGGATGGATTTTCTGCACAATAGATCACCTGGGAACATGTAGCGGCTTCAGGCAGCTTCCTTAGAGGAGGACTGCCTTCCTCACTGGCAGTTCACACTGCTGCCATTCAGGCTTTGTGTGATCTGGTCCTTTGGTTTTAATCAAATTGGCAACCAGTTGGAGACAACCATTAGGCAGCGTTTCACTGATTTGAGAGATTCCATTCTGTCTGTGTTCCTACAGATCGGTAGCCTGGCAGAAGGCCATCTGTTAAGTCCTGTACATATCGTTGTAGGGTGGCCAGACAGAGCTGCTCAGGCAGTAGCATTGCAATTGCAAGAGGGCATAATCTTCAAATTAGAATTTAGGAATGAAATCAGAAAGCAGTTTTTCGCATAAAGGATAGTGGAAATCTGGAACTTGCTCCTCCTAAAGGCTGTGAATGCTGGGACAATTGACATTTTTAAGATTGGAATCAATAGATTTTCTTACGTAAGGGTATCAAGGGATATGAACCATAGGAGGGTAAATGGCATTGTGATACAGATCAGCCATGATCTACCTGAATGGTGAAGCAGGCTTGAGGGCTGAATGGCCTACTCCTGTTCCTATTTTCTGAAATCAGTGTTTGCTGTTTCTAATTACTTTCTCTTCATCATTTTGTCTTTAATTAAAGATTCCAACATTTTCCCCAGCACAGATGTAATCACCCATTAGTTCTGTCTCCCTTTTTGAAAATAGGTATTATATTGGTCACTCTCCAGTTCTCCAACACATATCCATCATCAATAGAATCCTGAAAATAATTTCCAGGGCCTCCCCTATTTCTTCCCACATTACCTTTAGGATCCTTGGATGTATCCTGTCAACTCCTGACAGTTTAATTTAAATAATTTCTCTAATACTTTCTTTTTATTTATTATAATATCTCTCATCTCACTTTTAACTACTTCAGAATTTACATCTTCCTTAATATGCTTTTCTTTTGTAAACACTGAAACAAAGTACTTGTTAAGTATCCCTGCCAATTTCTGTTTATCCTTTACATAACTCAATATCCTCTTCTCTCAGGAGTCTCTTTAAATTTAACTTCAAATTTAACAATTGCCTTTTTAAGAAATTAAGAATAAACTATGTTTAGATAGCGCCTTTCAAAACCTCAGGACACAAGAAAGCGCTTTACAATCAATGAAGTACTTTCGAAGTGTAATCACTGTTGTAATGTAGGAAACGTGGCAGTCAATTTGCGCTCAGTAAGGTCCTACAAACAGCAACATTATAATCACCAGGTAATCTTTTTTAATGATGTTGGTTGAGTACACTGGGGAGAACTCCCCCACATTATTTTGCTTTTGGATTTACATGGTGTCTTTAACATAGAAAAACACAGGTGTAATCATAAAAAAATGAGCCAAAGGAGGAGATATTAGGAGGACTGACCAAAAGCTTGGTCAAAGAGGTATGTTTTAAGGAAAACCTAAAGGAAGAGGCAGAGTCAGCATGGATTTATGAAGGGGAAGTCATGTTTGACAAATTTGCTGGAATTCTTTGAGGATGTAACGAACAGGGTGATAAAGGGGAACCAGTGGATGTAGTGTATTTGGACTTCCAGAAGGCATTTGACAAGGTGCCACATAAAAGGTTACTGCACAAGATAAAAGTTCACGGGGTTGGGGATAATATATTAACATGGATAGAGGATTGGCTAACTAACAGAAAACAGAGAGTCGGGATAAATGGTTAATTCTCTGGTTGGAAACCAGTAACTAGTGGGGTGCCGCAGGGATCAGTGCTGGGACCCCCAACTATTTACAATCTATATTAACGACTTGGAAGAAGGGACTGAGTGTAACGTAGCCAAGTTTTCTGACGATACAAAGATGGGAGGTAAAGCAATGTGTGAGGAGGACACAAAAAATCTTCAAAAAGACATAGACAGGCTAAGTGAGTGGGCAAAATAGCAGATGGAGTATAATGTTGGAAAGTGTGAGGTCATGCACTTTGGCAGAAAAAAATCAAAGAGCAAGTTATTATTTAAATGGAGAAAGATTGCAAAGTGCTGCAGGACAGTGGGACCTGGGGGTACTTGTGCATGAAACACAAAAGGATAGTATGGAGGTACAGCAAGTGATCAGTACAGCCAATAGAATCTTGGCCTTTATTGCAAAGGGGATGGAGTATAAAAGCAGGAAAGTCTTGCTACAGCTATACAGGGTATTGGTGAGGCCACACCTGGAATACTGCGTGCAGTTTTGGTTTCCATATTTACGAAAGGATATACTTGCTTTGGAGGCAGTTCAGAGAAAGTTCACTAGGTTGATTCCAGGATCTGAGGGGGTTGACTTATGAGGAAATGTTGAGTAGGTAGGGCCTCTACTCATTGGAATTCAGAAGAATGTGAAGTGATCTTATCGAAAGGTATAAGATTATGAGGGGGCTTGACAAGGTGGAGGCAGAGAGGATGTTTCCACTGATGGGTGAGACTAGAACTAGGGGGCATGATCTTAGAATAAGGAGCTGCCCATTTAAAACTGAGATGAGGAGAAGTTTCTCATCTCAAAGGGTTGTAAATCTATGGAATTCGCTGCCTCAGAGAGCTGGAAGCTGAGACATTGAATAAATTTAAGACAGAACTAGACAGTTTCTTAAATGATAAGGGGATAAGGGGTTTTGGGGAACGGGCAGGGAAGTGGAGCTGAGTCCATGATCAGATCAGCCATGATCTTATTGAATGGCGGAGCAGGCTCGAGTGGCCGTATGGCCTACTCCTGTTCCTATTTCTTATGTTCTTATGTTCTTATGAAGAGAGGAAGGTGGATAGGCAGAGGGCTTTAGGCAGGAAATTTCAGAGCATGGAGGCACGGACGCCAATGGCGATCTGAAAGACTAGGGACATGCACAAAAGGCCAGAGACAGAGGAATGGAGCATTTCGGGGGTGGGGAGGGGCGGGTGCGAGTGTAGGATTGAATGAGGTTACAGAGTTAGTGAGGGGCAAGACCATCAGGTAATTTAAACACTAGGATAAGAATTTTAAATTAAGTGCATTGTGGACCTTTTCCTGTTTTCGCTGTTTATAACTGGTTGCCTTGATATTCCTCCTCCGCTTCCTTTATTCCTTCTGCGGGCTATCTTTTCTGCTACCTTCTTCTTTATTTTTCTCAGCTATTTCTATCTTTTCTATTTGCTCTTCCTGATCTGCCCTTTTCCTTCCTAGCTTAGATGGCTCTCCTATTTACCTGTTTTGCATGTTTATTAACTTCTCATCCTGTTCAGAGTTAGCCCATCCTTGCAGTATAGCTCTCATCTTTCCCAGGATTGGTGGTAATGCCCCACAAAATGGAAACATTCTTCCTAATACTTCCCCCTAAACCACATATTAAACCGCATATTGAGTTTCCTAATCTTCCTATCCATCCCTATCCTAGCACACAGCTGGGGGAGTAATCCAAAGATTACCATCCTTGAAGCCCTGCTCCTAAACTACTTCCTAATTTCCTAAACTCCTTTTGCAAGACTTCAGACCTCTATTTTCTTACATCATTGGTTCCCATATAAATAACAATGACTGGCTACTCTCGATCCCCTTTCATAGTCTTTACCAGTATTTTCAAAATATCCCTTACACTGGCACCTGGGAGGTAACAAAGCAGCAGAACTTTTGGTATAGCCTGCAAAATATAGTTTTCACCCCTCTCACTATCGTCCCTTATTAATACTGCATTCCTACTGAATTGCTAATCTCACCCACTACCCAGTTGAGCCATCGCATGTTTTTAGGTGCCAGTGTAATCCAGTTGATGGACTTGCCTGCAGTCTTCATCCTCCCTAAAGGAAACCAGTGCTTCAAACTTGTTGGTAAAGGGTCATTTGCTCTGGATGTTCCTGCTCTTGCCTTTCCCTCCTCATTTTTCCTGACCTATGGATAGTCGCTCCTCCTTCCTCTCCCATTGTCTCCGCAGGGTGAAAGTCTTGCTCCAGAGACTTCTCTCCCTCCATGATATGTCACATTGTCTCCAACTCTGCCTCAGGGTCTGAAATCTTCAGCTCAAGTACTGTCAGTTGGAGACACTTCCCACAGATGTGTTTGTTCATTTGAACATCTGCTACTCAAAGCTCCTATTTCCTGCAGGAACTGCACATCCCTTTCTATGCTGCCATTAAAGTTCAGTTAAAGAGGGAAAAATACTCACGGAAATAAAACACAAGAGTTTCTGAAATACTCTTAATATACCCTTACTCACCAGTGAATTCGCATTCAAGCCAAATTTCCACGTTGGAAGTCAAGTTTTCACAATGTTATCAGCTCACTTTGTAGTGTGCTCTCTGCTTATATGTTTTTCCTTTAATACTCCCTGGAATCATCCCTCAAGATTTCCTATTGGTCTCCATTATAAGGGGCCTGAAAAAAAAATCTTCAAATACTTTCAAAGTCTTCAGGTGTCTGGGTCACGACCCAAGCCTGGACCCTCAGGAAGGCCACACTTGCCCTCATCCGGTGGCTGGTACGTCTCCTTTCACTGTGAATACCAGCCGCTGCTGTTGTCCAAGACTGTAGACAAGGAAACTGTGAGACTGCCAGGCCCCCTGCTCTCTCTGATACAAGTGACCATGTTTGGGGTGGACGGCGGTTCCACTCCAAAGAAGACCCTGCAGAAACAACAAAAATAATAACATGCATTTATATAGTGTCTTTAACATAGAAAAACATCCTGAGATGTGTCATAGAAGCGTAAGGAAAAAACATTCACAGAGAAGACTGGGACCCAACATATCCAGCCTAATACCAGGCCTTCCAGCACGCTCCCATCTGACCTAAATCGATCAGATCATTTGTTTTAAGTTACCCCTCCGTTTTCAGCCAATCTCCTCCTCTCTTGAAGGTGTTGTAACCTTGCTAGGGGGCTTGTTCTAAGAGTGCCTGCGCCTCACTAAACTAGCCACATTCTAGATTTTAGCCATGATAGTAAGTGTCAGCAGGCTATCTGATTGCCTCAATCTGTCTTCCCCAGTGCACTTCCTGCAAGAGTCGCTTGATAACAATCAGAAACAGGAGCAGGAAACCTGCCTGATTTTTCTCTCTATAATTCAGGGGCACTGCAGCCAATTGTAACATTTTTACTACTGTCTCAGTTAATATCAGCTAACTTAACAAAGACCATGAATCGAACCTGGGATCTTCCTGGTTCCGGACCTGTTTGGCTCAGCTATTCACTGGACTGATTTTTTAAGTTGTCAAGGAAATATTCAGACCATTTAACAATGCAGTTTTAGCTGCATGTGCACAGAACTGTCATTACTGAAGACTTATGAGATGTGAAGATTATCCAGCTCATTTCCAGACCATTTTGTTCAAGTCAGGTTGCATTTATACTGCAAGTCTGGCACCAATGCAAAGCAATTACCTAACTCCAGAGCAAAATGGACCGAGGTGACATTTTTTTAAATGGCACAAAGTCGGTGAAGATCACACTGCTACTGTGATTTTAGCCCTCCGCACACCTCGACCAAGTGTGAGCAATCTTACCAGTCAGTCTCAGGCCAGCTCATCTAAGGCAGGAATGTCTGGCTTGGAACGGGGAGGAGGGGCTTGGTGTCATCATTTCAATTCTTAATGCTGTACACGGGTGAACCATCTTGCTCTGCTGACCAGGAAGGATAGCTGTGAATGTTGGACACTATCTGGGACTAGGGGGACAAGATGGAGGGGGAGAGGGGAGTTAATCAAAAATCCTTCCAAAACAGAAGAGCAATGAGTTAACAGCTCCTTGGTTTTTCCCTTTCAGGAAAGGTCTTTGATGTGAGTTCTTTGATCTTCTTGTCTGCTTTTTTTCAGACTGAAAGTAGCAGTATTGTTTTGGCTGAAATTGTGCTGTTTTACAAGAGATGGTTTATTTTGACCTCTCAAGAGACTGCCCATCATGTGAGGAAGTGAAATGTCTGATGAAATTACCACCCCACTCCCCTCCCCCCCACCCACCACCCCCTGTATTCTAATACAGGATTACAACGATTGAAACCGACACTGCGTAGTTTAGAGCACGTAACACAACTGGGAGGTCAGAGGCCACAAGTGTTCTACTGTATGTTGTCCTCACAGGTATTTACTTCCCAAACTGTAACATGTTGATGCTGATTGTTAGAAGAATCTTACAACTTTCATTTTGGTTGGTATTTCTGTAAACCTGGGCTGCCAAGTACTTGTTGCAGAGAGGACTGCAGCGGTTCAAGAAGGCGGCTCACCACCACTTTCTCAAGGGCAATTAGGATTTGGCAATAAATGCTAGTCTTGAGAGTGACACCCACATCCCATGAACGAATAAAAAAAGCTTAGGGTGCATTTACACTAGCTACCAGTTTGGGGCCCAGCCAAGTAGTACCATGCATGCATTGCTTGGCTCCTGCCTGGCTCAAACTCCTGCCGAGGACAGAGCTTTGTATCTGCCTGGATTCACACATATGCAGAGCTCTCTCCCAGCAGTTAAAATGTTATGGGGCCAAAATTGCCCTCCAACCAAAATGGGGCGCACTCAGCGTTTTCTTTATTGATTTACCGCCCCTGGAGCGATTATGCCCTCTTTTTTATTTTTCTTCTGGCAGGGCGATGAAGTCGGGCTGCAGCGGGGATGGGGA
This sequence comes from Pristiophorus japonicus, assembly GCF_044704955.1. NCBI lineage: Eukaryota > Metazoa > Chordata > Chondrichthyes > Pristiophoridae > Pristiophorus > Pristiophorus japonicus. Next base: position 119,708,608 of record NC_091983.1, on the reverse strand, counting down.
GCGGGGCGAAAAGCGGACGGATTCATGAGCGCTGCTCTGACCATGTCAGCACGGCACTGACACGTCACAATGTCCCTCCCTTTCAGTTAAAGGGGAGGGCCGCTGCGAGCTCTGCATATACCACCAGGAAGGGTTTCGGCCAGGCCCTCCCCTTTAAGGGTGGATGCACCACCCAGCTATTAGCAGTTTCCAGCCGAGAGAAGCTGTCGGGGGCACTGAGCACCGGCTGATCCGCGAGGCAATTTCCCACGCGGCCTGGAAAGGGGTCACTGCTGGCCGGTATTGGGTCAGTGCATGCCCGACGGGGTGGGAATACAGGTAGGGCGATAGCATGCACCGCCACAAAAATAAAGGAAGGCAATTTCTAAAATGTCGGCACCTCCGCCCTGACTGAGCGGTAGGTGCTTATCGACCCATTACCGCCTCTTTGAGGCGTTAACGGCTCTTAAAGAAAGGGGCATTATTCGGCCCCTGAATGCTTAGATAGCATCGAAGGAAGATAATTCATGATTGAACCTTAATAGCGAGCATCGACAAAACTATTTGACTGCAAAAGGCATCAGAGCCCACACCGATCCTGTCCTTACTCAATTTTTAGACATGCAATCAGGAACAGATAACCTTGTCCTGTCTAACCATTTCAGGGCTAAAATCACAGTAATGTTGTATGCATATGATCCTCACTGATTTTGTGTCATTTTAACAGCCACGTTTTGGCCAGTGTGCAAGTGATTCATTAAGATTCAAAACGTCAGATCTGATGATGTCAATTAGACCCCAATGCTATTATACTTAGTTTTCAGTGAGGTCATCACCTGGTGCCGGCCTTGCCAGGGAAATCTGGCATCAAGGAGGACCAGGACCCTAAAGGCAGACCAGGAAGGTTAATGATTTTTATTTTTTAGACTTTTCCTGGTAGGTTCTCCTGGGCCCCACAAAGAAACCTAGGGACTCCCATCCCCATGCTTTCTTCACCCCATGATCGCCTCCAGAATCCCCGAGATCTATCTTTAGCAGGGACCGTTCCCACGAGTCCTTATGTGGCGACCTCCAGCCCGCTTGCCCGCTCCCGTCCACCAGCTCTACGTCATTGACGTCAGGTTTGAGAGGGAGTAGGGCCTAACTTATTTAAGTGAGTCCCGGAAGTTAAATTGGCCCAGGCTTCACATCGGTGAGCCAGGGAAAGCCTATTGCTGGCCCCGCTGCTCCACGCTTGCTCCTCGCCCCAGTTAGAATCAGTGCTATCTTCTCCAACCCAAACAGCAACCAAAGCTCAGGTTCAGATTGCCGATTTTTAGTTCAGAACCTAACAGTACAGTTTTGATGCTTTTGAGCTACATCTATTTACTCATTCTTAATTTTAAATGCATTATCAAAAAATAAATAAAATCAACTACAGTTAGGACTAAAATATTATAGAACTAGAATAACTTTTTCATTTCAACTATTTTATAAAAGTTCACACCTGCTGCTGAATAATTTCAATGTAATTATATAACAATGTAATTTAATGTACATTAAATGACACACGGTGTATGTATTTGTCTCTTTATTCATTGAGTTTTCTAAAACACATGGGGACAATCCTCATTTTAACTGCCAGATGAATGGCAGCATTGTGATAAAGGTTGTACAGCAGCAGGTCAAGTCAATGGATTGTACAGCGGCTGCATTCACAGTGCCTCACTTCGCTGTTTGTAACCAACTTGAACAGGTGGCTTTCCAAAGTGGCTCCCATTCATAATATGTTTGATGTGCTTGTTTACACCACAGCCTCCTGAGACTTCCTCTTCAGAAACCCGTCTGACTCTGACCATTACAGGAAGAGGGGTCTGATTATTCTCCACTGTGCAGAGGATCAGAATCACTGTGAACCGGAAATTTACTGTAATTATGCCTATAATTAAATCAGTTCAAAGCAGAATGCTCCAAATCACTCTAAGGTGTGTGTACGGTCTAAGATATGTAAGTTATTATTAAGCCTCTTTTTTGATGTGAACTTTCCAACCTATGTTTTTAATAAGACTGGAACACCCACTATGAAAATGTGGAAACAAATGTCATCAGAGTCTAGGTGATAAACTCTGGGATTGTGTGGGAAGAATGGCAAGTGGATAGACACACATGGAGTCTGGCACCAAGCAAAGATTCTTAGTCCAATATTTGTGGTAAATAGCAAATGCTCTTAAAGCTTTAAAACTAAGCCCCATACACTTAAAGGGGATATACTTTTTCCATTCATCGCGGTTCCTAGTCATGTGTATTGGTTTTATTTTTTCAGGGAAAATGAAGAACAGATAACAAAAAGAAGGCTTTGAATGCATTTTATTTTTCTAAATCTTTTAGTGCTTAATCAGATGAAGGATATGACTTCTGGGGAGGCGAATATTAAGCTATCACATACACTCATGTCATGACACAATTTTACTTCAAGAAGGAAGCACACTGAATGCATTGAACTGGCTCACAGTGTTTAGCTATACAAAGTTGGACAAAGTTAGCAGAAGACATGAAAGTTATGAGTCTCAGGAGATCATCGCAAGGGCCATAAACTAGTGACCATTGTACAATCTGCCTACCTCGATTTTCAGTTCCACTGAAGCCAATGGAAAGGAAAATCGAGCAGGACATCTAACAGACAACCGATCCTCAACCGCCTGTATCGCATCTGCAGCAAAAGTGAAAATGATCCCCACCTTTATCCTTAAAATCCAGTTGACTGTGGGAGACTCATTCATGTGTCAGCAGTCAATGGCTCTCATGGAACATAAAAGTACCTCCAGATTCAGAGTAAAATTTCCTCTGCTGACCCTAAAAGTTTGCCTTCTCCACACCCACAGAAATTGAACTCGTCCTACATCAGTGTGACATTTCCTGTTCTAAGATGTACTTTAAAACTTACAAACTATGTAAAATGGAACTTACAACATAATACCACCCAAGTTAAAAGCTCTGCCCAACTTTAAAAGAACAAAACAAGTCAGTTGTATGTTCGTGTGTTTATTTAAAGACAGTTAACAAAAGCCTGCAGCTACCAGATCCTTATATCAGTAAAAGACTACCTCACAGAGGCCCGGGGCTCCTCAAATATTGGGCCTTGGACCTCAGCAGCCGAATATCAAGGATGCCAATTGGATATCAATTTCGAGGACACCAATTTGGGTTGGCTGCAACGCTAACCGTGGCCCCCAGGTAGATCCTGGAAGGGAGAAAAAGGAAAAAGGAGGAGTGTGGAGGGGGAGTGGGGGGTGTTGGATACAGACCAGCAGAGGCGCACAGCAGCGCTGTGAGACCAGGAAGAGTATCTCTGCTCCTTCTGGCTCCACATTGAAATAAGTTAAAATTCAAAAACGTTCATTTTTGTTGGCGACATCCAGTAGTCCCTTTAAGAACCGTTGGTTAGGTCACAGAAGAAGCCGAAAAACTAAGGTCCTGCCGTATCTTGAGCAGGGTTGTGAAACAGCTGTTAGGACCCTTATTAGCATATGCAAGGGATCTAACACCTATTTCTAACGGCCACCAAATACCTATATAATCACCCAAGCCAACATGGCGTCAGATGTACGTCAGGCGTTGTTTGGCCGTACGATATTGTGTCACAAAGTTGGTACTTTTTATCCCTGTTCTATGCCAGAAAAATGGGCCTGACAGGGTCCATTACCGCCTTCGGGAAATGGTTTTACAAAAATACCAGCACAGCACCACTCCAAACTTATATAATGCATCTGTTTGTCAGAGTGAGAGTGAGATTGATGCCAGGGATTGGGTTATCGTGTCAGGGAGTTTGAGGTCAGTTTGTTTGGGAATCAGAACAGATGGTCAGGGAGATGTGTAAGGAATTATACATGTGGAAATTGGGATGTAGTGTTTTGAATTGTAGTCAGGGTTGGCCAAGGTGACAGCTGGGAGTTAATTTCTGAGAAAGTTAGATCTGAACCGAGGGTGTTTTCAAAAAGCCTTTAAACGTGAATTGGGTACATGAAGTGAAAGATCTTGAACTCTATGCTGTGCTCCTTGCATCTGTGGGAATATTGCACACACTGCATTTCTGGTGGGCTGCATCTACCATCAGGAAGATAAACTTTTCAAATCGAGCATGTGTTAGATTTTTTTTAAATATATTGCATATTAGCTCGAATGTATTCCACTTATTGATGATCTCACAGCTGTCCGCTTAATGTCTGCTGTTACAGCTGAAGCAGACCCATTCAGTCTACGAAGTTGCAAATTTGATCCATGGTCTGTTTCAGCTAAGATTGCAGTAGCGGGGCCATTATTAGCCTCACATCCTTAGATTAGGCAGGGAAGATCAACCAGAATTGACCTGATTGCTACCCAGTGATCCCTGCTGGGTGAGAATATGCTTGGACACAACTGTTATGCCCTTTGCAGTCGAATGGTCCATCAACATGCAATGCCAAAGCTCAAGTATGAATAATGCCGCCTGGACGCGGTACTAGAGGGTACCTGGCAACTGTGGAATGTACGCCAGCAAATAGTAAATGCCTACAGGACAGGAGAAAATTGGAAAGGAAAAATAGCTCTGATAAATTGGTTGAGCGCTATTGTTGTCAGTATTTTAATGGCACATTTCAGAGGCCAAAACAAGACAGCACTTCCCAAGACACCACTAAATAACATTATATCCACATTCCTCTCCATTAATGCCAATGAGAAAGAAAGAGAGAAAGAAACCAAGAGTTCAGAACCAAGAAATTACTTTTGAAGTGCTGTCACTTGGGCCAAAATCCTAAGCTATGCACTGGATCAAATAGAAGGCTGCAGACCTAGCCCCACGTCTTTGGGATGAGGTCATTTATATGGTTAAGATGGGCACCTCAGATCTAATAAGGGCATACTGGAAGAAAATCCCAGACAGACTTGTAATTCTCCCAGACATGGCCACTTTGATGTTGATAGGAAGGTTGGAAGATTTGCTTGCATCCACCAGACTCCTCTCCGCCCCTCACCCGCTCCACCACTGAAATTTAAGGCAATAATTTGGTGTGGATTCCTGGTGAAGCTTACCAGCCAATCAGGTTATATAAACCTCCCAGTGGGTCAGGCAGCATTTGTGGAGAGAAATAGAATTAATGTTTCAGGAAATAGAATTAAATTTCTTCCAAAGGGTCATTAACCTGAAACATTAACTCTGTTTCTCTCCACAGATGCTGCCTGACCCACTGAGATTTCCAGCATGATCTGTTTTTATTTCAGATACCAGCATCCGCAGTATTTTGCTTTTGGAATATAAATCTCCCATTTTTTTCCCTCCTTGTAAATGCCCTCTCCGCCATAAACCATTACCTGATCAAGAGACAAGGTGAGCAACCTTTTCCTAATCCAAACCTCAATTCTCCGGTTGGAATGTGTGTGAGAGTTGTCTGGAATAATTCAGCTCCTGACATTTTTCCCATTCCTCCTCCTCAAAGGAAATTGGATAATCAGTTTTCACTTGACTCCTAAAGAGTTAATGAAGTAATATGTGGCTCTGTTTTGGCAATGTAGTCAGAGCTACTCATCAACATCTGTTACTTTAAATTATAGGCATCATTCTTAAAAATACTATCGCAGTCCGCTCTTACAAAATCTTATCTCACAACAAAATTTAAATCGAAAGCTTAATTATACCTTTCCCTATGAGCCAAACACATCCATTTCATGTTCGACTTCCTCCAAAATAATCCTCTGAGGCAATCAGAAGGCAGGCATTTTGTTTTTAATAGTTTTACATGTCTGGGACCCAGTGTGAGCGATTTCATCACATTTATTGCTTATCGAACTCTCCCTGGGGCAGCAGCTCGGGAACATGCAGGAATGCCATGGAAGGGCCCAACACCAGTTCCCAGACAAGGAGCAAATCTCCCCAGAGAGAAAAAGTGAGCAAGCCTTTGATTAAATGAATTCAAGGGCATAGCTGAGGGAACAATGTTTATCCCTGTTTATGGACATCTCATTCTTGCACTTTACGATTCCCATGGCCAGCATAAGTCTTTGCACCACGCCCTGCTGTCTGAGAATAGGCATATTGGTTACGTGGTGGGAAAACACAGTCAAATAAGATTAAATGTCTTTCACACTGATCTCTCTAATGATTGAAGTACAACGAGTTCTGAAAGATGCAGCAAGCATGGACAACAACTTTACAAACAAAAGCACCATTTTGTATTGATTACTCATGCTGAGGAAAGATGTGTATTTTTACAATGAACATGGCCCTTCATCAGTTTGGTATCACATCTTGTGGGACAGCAATCTCCATAACAACAGGAGGAGGACCCAGTGTGGCATTGGCAGGAGCCAACCCGAGGGGAAATAGCAACAGAGCAGGAGCTAGCCACCACAGGGAGCAACGCGAGCCAGCTCGAGAGTGCGATGAAGGCAAATCAGGCAACAAAATGGATTTGTTGGCGTCGCTTGGTACGAGGTCGAGCCTAGTGGTGGGGTCGGGGCCTAGAAGAGGTCAGAGGACAGCAGGAGATCGGAGGACAGCGGGAGGTCGGAGGACAGTGAAAGCCCAGAGGTTGCAGGACAGCGGGAGATTGGAGGACAGTCAGAAGTGGTGAGCAGCGGGGCCATGGCCCAGGAGCAGCGCAGCACGGGCCAACAGCGTAATACTGCCATTGCGTCCTACGAAACTCAGGCATTGAGGCCCTGCGGGAAGAAGGAAGGAGGACAGAAGGAGTATGTGTGTGTGTGTGTACGAGGCCCATACAGCAGAGCCTGATCTCCAGTCATCTTGGATCCCCTTGCCACTGGACCAAGACCTTGCTCTGTCGAGCCCGTGTGGTAGTCGGTGTGCAACGACCATCCCACATTAAAAGAACTCGCACATAAGCATCTTCCACACTTTAAGATGAAATTCGGGACCTGGAACATCAGGACCTCATGGACAACCCTAACAGCAACAGACCGGAACGCTGCACCGCTATCGTTGCCCGGGAACTCGGGCGCTTCGACATTGATATCTTCGCCCTAAGCGAGCCCGGCGGGCAGGGGAAGGCCAGCTCAAAGAACAACGTGGTGGCTACACCTTCTTCTGGAAAGGCAAACCAGAAGCAGTACGCCACCTCCATGAAGTTGGCTTCGCCATAAAAAAGGAACTAGTGGGCTGTCTCAGAGATTCACCCTGTGGGATAAATTAACTCCTCATGACTCTTCGGCTCACCCTAGCCCAGAACCAGTGCGCTACGGTCCTCAGCACATACGGCCCAACACTGGAAGCTACAGACAAGGCCAAAGAGGAATTCTACTCCAGCTTCGAACAATCCCTGTCCCAAGTCCCAATGGGCGACAAGCTGATCCTCCTTGGCGACTTCAATGTCAGAGCTGGAAAGGACACTGACCTCTGGGGAGGTGTGATCGGCAGAGAGGGGGTAGGGAAAGCCAACTCCAATGGCAACCTCCTCCTGACATAATGCTTAGAACATGACCTCATCATAACCAATACCCTGTTCCATCAGAAGGACAAATACAAAGCTTCCTAGCAACACCCTCACTCTAAGCACTTGCATCTGCTAGACTACGTCATCGTCTGAGCGAAGGACCGCAAAGACGTGCACATCACCCATGCTGACAGGAGCTGACGACTGCTGGACAGACCACCGTCTAATTCGCTCTGTCATCACCATCAACATTGCCCCAAAACAGCACCGGCAATAGAAACAATGCCACAGGAAAATCAACACTGGAGCACTCAAAGATCCAGCTAAGAAAGCCCTATTCAGCCAGCGCCTCGCTACCAACTTGATGACTCCCAGTGACCCAGAGGGCAGTGCCTGGTCTGCCCTTATGGCTTCCATAAAGCACCTGTGAAGAGACACTCGGTCACTCGACCAGGAAACACCGAGACAGGTTCGATGAGAACGACCAGGAGATCCAGGAGCTAATATGCTGCAAGCAAAAGGCATTCTTGGACTGGAAGCAGCAACACAACTCGAGGGCAAGAAAGCAGCTCTACAGGCATCTAAAGGCCGAGGTCCAACAGAAAATCCATGACCTAAAGAACAGATGGTGGGTGGAGAAAGCTCAAGAAATCCAGCAGCTAGCTGACAACCACGACGTGCGAGGATTCTTCAGTGCAGTCAAGACGACCTACGGTCCAAGCACCCAAGGCCATACCCCACTACTGGCCAACAACGGAGAGGTGCTCATCAAGGACAGAGAGGCAGTCAGTGCCCGCTGGAAGGAGCACTTCGACGATCTCCTCAACCGAGATTCTATCTTCGATGTGTGTCCTCGACTCCATCCCACAGCATGCCATCCGCCACCATCTCAGCACAAACCCAACCCAGCACGAGGTTGAAAAGGCCATCTGACAACTGAAGTACACAAATCATCAGGAGCAGATGGAATCCCTGCCGAAGCACTAAAACATGGCGGAAAAGCACTACTGGCACAGATTTATGACCTTATCTCTCTCATCCGAAAGGAGGAGATCATGCTAGGAGATCTCAGAGACGCTGTAATTATGACCATCTTCAAGAAAGGTAACGTCCAACTGTGGTAACTACAGAGGAATCTCCCTGCTGTCAACCACGGGGAAAGTCATCGCAAGAATCCTCTTGAATCGCCTTCTCCCTGGGAGGAGCTGGAGCTGAAGAGCTCCTCCCAGAGTCACAATGCGGATTCTACCCACTAATGGGCACAATGGACATGATCATCACTGCGCAGGAGATACAAGAGAAATGCAGGGAAAAGTACCAACCCTTGTACATGGCCTTCTTTGACCTCACAAAAGTCTTCAACATTGTTAACCGTGAGGGATTATGGAGCATCCTCCTCAAATTCGGCTGCCCTCAAAAGTTTGCCTGCTCCACAGTGACGTGCAAACCATGATCCTGACCAATGGATCCATCACAGACCTATTTCACATTCAGACCAAGGTCAAGCAAGGCTGTGTCATCGCACCAAAGCACGTCTCGATCTTCCTTGCTGCAATACTCCATCTCATCTTCAGCAAGCTCCTCACTGGAGTGGAGCTAAATTACAGGACAAATGGGAATCTGTTCAACCTCCGCTGCCTCCAGTCCAGATCCAAGGTCATCCCGTCCTCCAACATCGAATTACAGTATGCAGACGATGCTTGCGTCTGCACACACTTGGAGGCTGAACTCCAAGCCATCGTCAACACCTTCACCGAGCCGTACGAGACCATGGACATTGCACTAAACATCCTCTACCAACCTGCCCCCATCACACAGCATTGCCCCCTAGTTATCAAAATCCACAATGAGGCTTTGGACAATGTGGACCATTTTCCATACCTCGGGAGCCTACTGTCAACAAGGGCAGACATCAATGATGAGGTTCAACACCGTCTTCAGTATGCCAGTGCAGCCTTCGATTGCCTGAGGAAGAGAATGTTTGAAGACCAGAAACTCAAACCTGGCACCAAGCTCATGATCTACAGAGCAGTGCTGATACCCGCCCTCCTATATGGCTCAGAGACATGGATTATGTACAACAGGCATTGCAAAGCCCCGGAGAAGTACCACCAACACTGCCTCCGCATTATCGCTCAGGCCAACATCCCCAGCATCAAAGCACTGACCACGCTCGATCAGCTCCGCTGGACGGGCCACATTGTCCGTATGTCTGACATGAGACTCCCAAAACAAGCGCTCTACTCGGAGCTCCAAAATGGCAAGTGAGCCTCAGGTGGGCAGAGGAAACGCTTCCAGGACACCCTCAAAGCCTCCTTGAAAAAATGTAACATCCCCACCGACACCTGGGAATCCCTGGCCCAAGACCGCCCAAAGTGAAGGAAAAGCATCCGGCGCTGAACACCTCGAGTCTCTTCACTGAGAGCAAGCTGAAGTCAAGCGTCGACAGCGGAAGGAGCGCGTGGCAACCGAGGCATCCCCAACTACCCGTTCCTTCAACCACTGTCTGCCCTACCTGATAGAAACTGTAGATCCTGCATTAGACTGTACAGCCACCTGACAACTCATTTTTAGTGTGGCAGCAAGTCATCCTCGACCCCGAGGGTTGCCTATGATGATGATAACAACAGCTTACATAGAAGTACATAGAATATACAGCACAGAAACAGGCCATTCAGCCCAACTGGTCTATGCCGGTATTTATGCTCCACACAAGCCTCCTCCCATGGGTTGAATTCTATCAGGTACAAAATTTACCAGCACAAAAGTTAGTGCCCACACTTAGAAAATGTAACTCATTTAAAAGAAAAATCTTAATTATTTAAAAAAAAAACAGGTGTATTTACAAACGATTATCTTTTATTTAACTAAAAATTCATTGGCATTTCTAAGCATTTCCACTGAAGCAACATATTATTTATATAATTCATAGGCCCAATTGGAAAAACACAATTGTGTCTTTGTTGCTCGAGTGCAGATGATGCAGTTGATTGCACTCACTGTATAAATACTGTATCAAAGCAGCAGCCACAGATTGTTCTTTGTTTATATTCAGCAGCATTTTGCAGAAGACTGGACAAGTGTGACGTGTGGCTGTCAATAGTGGGGCAAGATGGCATTGAGTGACCCTATCTTGCACGTCTGATCATTTTTTGAAGTTCTTTTCTTATCATTGTTATAAAGCACACACATAATTAGGCATGCATTCACCCAACTTTTACATGTGCGCGATTGCTGCTAGGCAGCAGTTGCCAGCAATAGTTCAGAGACTTGAGTATCTCGCTGATCTGTATCTTGCTTTTCTAAAGATGTGGGAATGTGTAGTTTCAAGGCTGAATAAATTGCCAATTTTAAAAAAAGAATAACTATACATATTTGTCAAAAACTAAAAAGATTAATACATGTAAGGTCTGGATGGAATATTTTCCTATATGTGCTCATTTTGACAAAAAAAATAGACATTCAAATAAGCTAGCACACATGCCATTGGTGCTGCTCATGGTGCGTCAGAGATTATAGTGTTCCATTGGAGGGGTGTGGAAGTGTGGGAGGAGTGGGCATCATTAGTGAAAGATTTAAAAGAATGTTTGTAATAGATGTGATCGGGGAGAGTGAGATAAGTGTTTTTGATTAGCTTTTGGAAAATAAATAATGCTGGAAATTACACACTCGAAATCATTCAATTCCAGTGTAATTCTGGTGGGGGGAACAAGGTGAAACCTGGATCCAACCTTTTAACTCCCTTTCACTGTTTTAACCTGCACAGCAAATTGCAATCTGGGGGTAGTATGGGTGGGCACATCTTCTGCCCAACATCCTCTTACATTCTGGCAGGAGTTTGGCGGTGGGGAATGTCTTGGGTCATTCCTGAGCTATCCTTGATATGCCACCAGATAGGAACAGTATATCTGCTGAGAGAAGGCGTAGGTTCTGTTCTGGGACTAAGGTTGGCCTCAAAGTTGAAAAGGCAAAAGGCAATTGATCCCAGAATACTTGAAAATCATGAGCACATGGACCTGCCGCTTCAAGATAATGCTGGTTCCATGGGTCAGGCATCCTCGTTGTGCCACTACAGGCAGAGGCATCCATTTCAATTGCTTACAATGACCAAAACCCTGGGATTTGGAACAGAGTCACAGCAGGAGTTGAGCTATAGATGGAGATTCTGCCCTTCCACACTTCCCCCGAAACATTGGCACTGCTGGAATTTCTAGACCATTGTGTTTGCCTTATCCACCGCAGATAGATACAGAAATAAATGTGTTCCTCTCACAGGCCACGTGAATCTATATATGTCTCAGAGGAAGGAGGAACGTTTACCTAGGATATGAAATGGGTAAAATGTCCCATCTGTTTCGGGTGTTTGTTTTTATAGTGAAGACCAAGAAATATAAAATGTAAAATTGAACTCATTTGCATCTTCTCTTCTCTGCCAAATATACTAAAAGGTTGTGCTTCAAAAATCTGCAAAAGGACATAGACAGGCTAAGTGAGTGGGCAAAAATTTGGCAGATGGAGTATAAGTGTGAGGCCATGCACTTTGGCAGAAAAAAAATCAAAGAGCAAGTTATTATTTAAATAGAGAAAGATTGCAAAGTGCCGCAGTACAACGGGACCTGGGTATTATGTATAGAAGAACTCCACGAGATTGAATACTGTGAGCTAAACGTAGTGTGACCTTAGTCTTCTTTATTACAACGCCAGAGTGCCCAAACAACATGGCAGCCAACCTTTTATATTCGCCCTGCATGTGTGAGCAGGTGACCATTAGGACTTCAACAGTCGTGCCCTCTGGTGGCAAGTATTACGTAGTTGCATACATAGCATCACTCCCCTGCAAAGTCTTTGGTACAAGTTATTTACAAGTTGAGGCGATCCGGAGTCCTTCGCTCCCTGGTTGATCGTCCAAGTTCAAACCCTGGCGCGTGTGAGTTGGTCGGACCATTGCTGCACTGCACCGCGGCTGACCTGACCAGATTGTCAGGAACGGTGGGTTCATCCTCGTGATTGACAGCGAGGTCGATTGCTGGTTGGTGGATCGTCGATGGTGATGTCCTCTTCAAGTCATTCCTGGTTGTCAGTAAATCGCAATTTGGTCTGATCTAAATGCTTTCTGCACGTTCGGCCATTTAACAGTTTGATTATAAACACCCTATTTCCTTCCTTGGCCAGCAACCCACTTGGGACCATGACCGTAATTCAGGACAAACAGAGGGTCAGTAACATCAATGTCACGTGAAACAGCCGTGCGATCGTGGTACATGTTCTGCCGGTGTCGCTGGGTTTCCACATGATCATTAAGATCCAGGTGGACTAGGGAAAGCCTGGTTTTGAGGGCGCTCTTCATTAACAATTCTGCCGAGGGAACCCTGGTGAGCGAGTGGGGTCGCGTCCGGTAACTGAGCAGAATGCGAAATAAGCAGGTCTGCAGGGAGCTGTCCGTCAAGCATTTCATGCTCTGCTTGATTGTTTGGACTGCCCGCTCTGCTTGACCATTAGGTGCGGGCTTAAACGGAGCAGACCTGACATGCTTGATGCCATTGTGGGTCATAAACTCGTTGAATTCCAAGCTGGTGAAACATGGTCCATTGTCGCTGACAAGGACGTCGGGCAAGCCATGGGTGGCGAACATGGTCTGGAGGCTTTCAATGGTGGATGACATGATTACACATGCAATCCATTTGGAGTAAGCGTCCACTACTACTAAAAACATCTTTCCTAGAAAGGGGCCGGCAAAATCTACATGGATCCTGGACCACGGTTTGGAGGGCCATGACCACAGACTCGGTGGAGCCTCCCTTGGTGCATTGCTCAGTTGCGAGCAAGTGTTGCACCAATGCACGCATGACTCCAAGTCCGAGTCAATGTCAGGCCACCAAACATGCGACCTGCCAATTGCCTTCATCATGACAATGCCTGGGTGGGCACTGTGTTGGTCGCGTATAAATGTTTCCCTGCCTTTTTTTGGCAAAACCACGCAATTACCCCATAAGAGACAATCCGACTGGATGGATATTTCATTTTTGTGTAGGTGAAACGGCTTAATTTCATCTTGCATTTCCCTGGGAATGGCTGACCAGTTCCCATTTAGGACGCAACTCTTTACTAATGATAGCACAGGATCCTGGCTGGTCCAGGTCCTGATCTGGCGAGCCGTGACAGGTGACCTCTCACTCTCAAAAGCATCCATGACCAGTAGCAAGTCTGCGGGCTGCGCCATTTCAATCCCAGTGGTGGGTAATGGTAGCCGGCTGAGAGCATCGTCACAGTTTTCAGTGCCTAGTCTGTGGTGGATAACATAGTCATAAGCGGATAATGTTAGTGCCCCATCTTTGGATGCGGGACGAAGCATTGGTGTTTATACCTTTGCTCTCTGAAAACAGCTTGTGGTCAGTTTCAAGCTCAAACCGAAGTCCAAATAGGTATTAGTGCATTTTCTTAACCCCATATATGATACGTATGCTTATCACTGTAATGATCACACGTGTCCATTTGCTGGAGCTGATCACCTTTGTGACCTTTAGGTTTAATGTAAACTCCAAAAGTGAAACCTGCAGGGGGAGCCTGCTTTATATAGGGAGGCAACACGGGGTGCAGAAATGTGTGCCTCCTGGGCTTTCCCCATCTGTTGGCTGCTACATGTAATTACATGGTACAATGCATGGTACAGAGCATGGCTGCAAATACATCGCAACACTTCCCCCCCCCCCCCCACCCCCAACCAAGTCTTAGATGCAGTTGACAGGTCGAGCCTGACCAGGAGTCCCTACGCAAATTGGCGTAGGGACAAACAGATTAGAGGGTTAAATGCGTGGCTCAAAGAGTGGTGTGGGAGGAAGGGGCTCCAGTTCATGGGATACTGGCAGCAGTATTGGGGAAAGAGGGAACTGTTCCGTTGGGATGGGCTCAAGTGTCCTGGCGAACTGAATAACTAGGGCAGTGGACAAGGCGTTAAACTAATGGTGGGGTGGGAGGTTTCAGGAAAGAGTACACTTAAAAGCAGCAAGAGAAATGTCAAGGCTCTAGAGCAGAGCAGAGTAGAGTTTTGGGTAAAAATAAACAGAGGGTCAGGAAGGGACAGAGAAATTAACAAAGGTAATAAAACTTCTGTGACTAAGGTGACATCAGGGATGAATAGAAATAAGTCAAATCTAAAGGCACTATATCTGTGCGCGAAGCATTCGCAACAAAATATATTGTTTTATTAGTTCGTGGAGTATGGGTGTCGCTGGTAAGGCCAGCATTTATTGCCCATCTCTAATTGCCCTTGAGAAGATGGTGGTGAGCCACCTTCTTGAACTGCTTCACAGATTAAATTAATAGGTTTGATCGTGGTTGGGAACTAAATATTCCAGGATACTTAACTTTTAGAAGAGATAGGCAAAATGGAAAAGGAGGAGAGATAGCCCTTGTAATAAAGCATGGGATAAAGAAAGTGGAGAGAAAGGATCTTGGCTCGGAAAATCAAGAAGTAGGATCAGTTTGGGTGGAGCTAAGAAACAGCAAGCATTGATGGGAGTTGTTTATAGGCCCCCAAACAGTAATTGTAATGTAGGGCACAGTTTAAATCATGGGGGACTTTAATCTACATATAGACTGGGCAAAACCAAATTTGCAGTAATAGTGTAGAGGACGAATTAATGGATTGTATACAAGATAGTTTTCCAGATCAGTATGTTGAGGAACCAACTCGAGAACAGGCTATTTTAGATCTAGTATTGTGCAATGAGAAAAGGGTAATTAGTAAGCTTGTAGTAAAGGGGCTTTTAAGGGAGAGTAACAATAATAAAGCCAAACAGAGTAGTAAGCCTAAGGATTGGGAGGATTTTAGCATTCAGCAAAGGAGGACTAAGTAATTGATAAAGAAAGGGAAAATAGAATATGAGAGTAAACTAGTGAGAGACATTAAAAACAGACTGCAAAAACTTCCATAGGTATGTATAAAGGAAAAGATTAGTGAACGTAAATGTGGGTCTCTTACAGGCTGAGACAGGAGGAATTACAATGGGGAATAAGGAAATAGCAAAGAAATTAAACAAATAGTTTGTGTCTGTCTTCACAGAAGAAGACGCAAAATATTTGCCGGAAATAGTGGAGAACAGTTCTAGCGAGAATCAGGTACAGAAATAAATTAGTATTAGTAGAAAATTGATGATGGAGAAATTAATGGGACTGAAAGCCAATAAGCGTCTTGAGATGTTTTACTACGTTAAAGACGCTAGACAAATAAAAGTTGTTACTTATAAATCCACTGGATCTGATGGCCTACATCCTAGGGTTTTGAAAGAGGTGGCTATAGAGATAATGGATGCATTGGTTGTTATCTTCCAAAGTTCCATAGATTCTAGAACGGTTCCCGCAGATAGGAAGGTAACAAATGTAAACCCACTATTTAAGAAAGGAGGGAGAGAAAACGGGGAACTACAGACCTTAGACTGACATCAGCAGTAGGGGAAATGCTAGAATCTACGATTTAAGGACGTGGTAACAGGACACTTAGAAAATAATAAGATTGGGCAGAGTCGACACGGACTTCTGAAAGGGAAATCATGTTTGACAAATCTGTTAAGAGTTTTTGAGGTTGTAACTAGCCGAATAGATAAGGGGGAACCAGTGGATGTGATGTATTTGGAATTTTGGAAGGCATTCGATAAGGTGCCACGCAAGAGATTTTTAAACAAAATTAGGGTTCATGGGACTGGGGGTAATATACTAGCATGGACTGAGGATTGGTTAACAAATAGAAAACGGGGAGTAGGAATAAACAGGTAATTTTCAGATCGGCAGGCTGTAACTAGTGGGGTACCACAAGGACCGGTGCTTGGGCTCCAGCTATTCACAATCTGTATCAATGATTTGGATGAGGGAACCAAATGTAATATAGTCAAGTTTGTAGATGATACAAAGCTAGGTGGGAATGTAAGTTATGAGGAGGATGCAGAGAGGCTTCAAGGGGTATAGACAGGCTAAGTGAATGGGCAAGAATATGGCAAATGGAATATAATGTGGAGAAATCCACTTTGGTAGGCAACATAGAAAAGAAGAGTATTTTTTAAATGGTGAGAGATTGAAAAATGTTGGTGTTCAGAGGGACTTGGGTGTCCTTGTACATGAATCACTGAAAGATAACATGCAGGTACAGCAAACAATTAAGAAAGCAAATGGTATGTAGGCCTTAATTACAAGAGGATTTGAGTATAAGGGTAAAGACGTCTTACTGCAATTATAGAGGGCCCTGGTGAGACCACACCTGGTGTATTGTGTACAGTTTTGTACAGCGGAACCAAAATCGAGCTGGCCGAACACTTTGAGTGATCCCATGCTTTACCGAAGGAAGCTCTAGATGAGAGAAAGAGAACTGCTTATGTGTGCCGGCCCTTTGTCCGATCGGATGTTGGGGAAGTCCAGAACCAGGGGTCACAGTCTAAGGATAAGGATTATGCCATTTAGGACCGAGATGAGGAGAAACTTCTTCACTCAGAGAATTGTGAACCTGTGTAATTCTCTACCACAGAAAGTTGTTGAGGCCAGTTCATTAGATATATTCAAAAGGGAGTTAGATGTGGCCTTTACGGCTAAAGGGATCAAGGGGTATGGAGAGAAAGCAGGAATGGGGTACTGAAGTGCATGATCAGCCATGATCATATTGAATGGTGGTGCAGGCTCGAAGGGCCGAATGGCCTACTCCTGCACCTATTTTCTATGTTTCTATGTTTCTATGTTTCTAGGAGTCTGCGCTCTCTGGTTGAGCGTCTGAGTCGGACGCTGGGGGTGGGCGTCCTGACCGGAGTGTCACTGCCTTGCGGTGCTGCGGCTCTGGTCGGACTGTCCAGTGCGACGGGTTCTGTCTCTTGGTGAACCGCCGGTTCTGTTGCTTGTGGTTGGAAGTCGATGTCACTGTAGTCATCCAGCGGTTCTGGATCATCGGTGAACCTCAATTTGGTTTGATCGATGTGCTTCTTGCAGGTTTGGCCATTAGTGAGTCTTACCATGAATATCTTACTCCCCTCTTTAGCTACGACAGTGCCTGCGAGCCACTTGGGGCCCATACCAAAGTTCAGCACGAAAACAGGGCCATCAACTTTGATACAACGCGTTACAGAGTTGGGGTCATGATATGTACATTGCTTAAGATGCCGGTTTTCGACAATCTCACTTAAACCGAGTGCATGAGAGACAACCTTGTTTTGAGGTTCCTTTTCATGAGGAGTTCGGCGGGTGGAACCCCTGTGAGTGAGTGGGGCCTCGTCCAATATGCAAGCAGCACGCAAGACATACGGGTCTGCAAGGGGCCTTCCATCACTCACTGCATGCCCTGCTTTATGATCTGTACTTCCCATTCAGCTTGGCCAATGGAGGCTGGTTTGATCGGGGCCGACCTGACATGCTTTATGCCGTTACAGCACATAAATTCACGAAATTCGGAACTCGTAAAGCATGGTCCATTGTCACGAACAAGGATGTCGGGCAGGCTATGGGTGCCGATCATTATCCGAAGGCTCTCTATTGTGGCGGTGGATGTGCTGGACAACATTATAAGCATCAATTACAACCAGGAACATTTTTCCTAGAAAGGGACCCGCGTAGTCTACTTGGATGTGGGACCAGGGTTTGGAGGGCCAGGGCTATAGGCTCAGGGGGGCTTCCCTGGGTGCACCGGCGTATGCATGACTCTAAGTGCGTTGATGCCGGGCCACCACACGTGCGATCTCGCAATGGCTTTCATCATCACGATGCCGGGGTGTGTGCTATGGAGATCATTGACAAATAAATCTCTGCCCTTCTTGGGCAGGACTACACGATTTCCCCACAAAATGCAGTTGGCCTGGACGGATAATTCGTCCTTACGCCGGTGAAATGGCCTAAAATCGCCATGCATCTCTCCATACGCGGTTGTCCAATATCCACTTAATATACAGTGTTTCACCTGGGACAGCAGTGGGTCTTGGCTGGTCCAGATACTTATCTGGCGCACCGTGATGGGTGACCCTTCGCCCTCAAAGGTTTCCATGGCCATGACCAGTTCCGCGGGCTGCTCCGCTTCACCCTCGATGGTGGCGAGTGGGAGCCGGCTGAGCAGTTATCGGTGCCTGGTCTGTGGCGGATCGTGTAGTCATAAGCGGACAGCATTAATAACCACCTCTGAATGCGAGCTGAGGTGTTGGTATTAATGCCTTTGCTCTCAGAGAATAACGACGCGAGCGGCTTGTGGTCGGTGTCTAGTTCGAACCGCCGGCCAAATAGGTACTGGTGCATCTTTTTTAACGCGTACACTCAAGCTAGGGCCTCCTTTTCTACAATGCTGTACCCCCTTTCAGTCTTGGAAAGGCCGCGAGATGCATACGCTACAGTTTGGAGCTTACCCTGTAGTGTCTCCGCACCTTGTTACAAACTCACACGAGGCATGTATATATCAGACACGGTCACTCTGTGACCTTCACTTTATTCCCAGGACCAAGGAGTGCTGACCCTGGGTGGGACCTCCCCTTTTATACCTGGAAACCCAGATGAGGAGTGTCTCCTGCAAGCTCACCCCCTGTGGTCAGGGTGTGCATTTCAAGGGTACAGGTACAGTGTGCATGAGTTACAGTTACATAACTATTGTCATTGCAAGATGGTGAAATACATGACATCACCTCCCCCCTTAAGTCTTTTAGTTTCAGAGGTTAAGTCTATCGGGTGGTCGATGCTCTCTCGTGGAGTGCTGCAGTTGTGGCTCTGGTGGCTGAGCCTCAGCACGAGTCTCTGTCACTGGAGGTGATTCCGGCCTGTCCGGGCTGGCCACAGGGACTGTGCATGCTAAGGGCTGTCTTTGTTGCTTGTACGCTGGCAGTGGTGTGGGTGCTATCTCATCATGCTCTTCTTCCGGTTCCTCTGTGTCTATGCTGAACCTTGTCTTTACTTGGTCCAAGTGTTTGCGGCATATCTGCCCATTGTTTAGTCGGACCACCATGACCCCGTTTCCTTCTTTGCCAATTACGGTGCCCTCAAGTTATTTGGGTCCCAAAGCATGGTTAAGAACAAATACTGGGTCATCTATTTCTATACACCTCCCCCTTGAGCCTCGATCATGGAGCTCGGTTTGGGACTGGCGCTTGCCCTCAACAATGTCTGCCAGGGCTGGGTGAATAAGGGACAGCCGCGTCTTGAGCGTGCGTTTTATGAGGAGTTCCGCTGGCGGGATTCCCGTGAGTGAGTGCGGCCGGGACCTGTAGGCCAGCAGGAGGCGCGATAGGCGGTACTGAAGGGAGGGTCCTTGGATGTGTAGCATGCCCTGCTTTATGACTAGGACCGCCCGTTCCGCCTGGCCATTGGAAGCCGGCTTGAACGGTGCAGTCCGGATGTGCTTGATCTCATTGCCCGACATAAACTCCTGGAATTCATGGCTGGTAAAACACGGGCCATTGTCGCTGACCAGTATGTCCGGCAAGCCGTGGGTCACGAAAACCGTACGCAGACTCTCCACGGTGATGGATGTCATGCACGAGTTCAATATGATGCACTCGATCCACTTCGAGTATGCATCGACAACGATCAGGAACATTTTCCCCATGTACGGGCCTGTATAATCTACGTGAATACGTGACCATGGCTTGGTGGGCCAGGGCCACAGGCTGAGTGGAGCCTCCCTGGGGGCATTGCCCAGCTGGGCACACATCGTGCACCTGCGAACCCAGTGTTCCAGGTCTGAATCAATCCCCGGCCACCATACATGTGACTGGGCAATGGCCTTCATTAACACGATGCCAGGGTGCTCGCTGTGGAGTTCTCTGATGAACTCTTCCCTTCCTTTCTGGGGCATGACTACCCGGCTGCCCCATAACAGGCAGTTGGCTTGGATAGAGAGTTCGTCCATCCGTCTCTGAAATGGCCTGACTTCCTCGGGGCACACCCTGTGTGCGGGCGCCCAATTCCCAGTCAGGACACATTTCTTTATCATGGATAGGAGGGGGTCCCTGTTGGTCCAGAGTTTGATCTGGCGGGCTGTGATGGGGGAGCCCGCAGTGTCAAAAGCCTCAACGGCCATGACCATCTCAGCGCTCTGCTCCGACGCCCCCTCGGTGGTGGCCATTCGGAGCCTGCTGAGTGCGTCAGCGCAATATCCGGTGTCTGGCCGGTGCTGTATGGTGTAGTCATACGCAGCCAGCGTGAAGGCCCATCGTTGTATGCGAGCTGATGCGTTAGCGTTGACAGCCTTGCTGTCGGACAACAGGGATGTTAACGGCTTGTGGTCCGTCTCTAGCTCGAACTGTCTATCAAAAAGGTACTGGTGCATCTTTTTCACACCGTACACACACGCGAGTGCCTCCTTCTCAACTATGCAGTATCCACGCTCTGCCTGGGAGAGCGACCTGGAGGCGTAAGCCACTGGTTGGAGTCAGCCGTCATCGTTACCCTGCTGCAATACACACCCAACCCCGTAGGATGATGCATCGCATGTTAAGACTAGTTTTTTACAGGGGTCATACAAAGTCAACAGTTTTTTGGAACACAGCAGGTTCCTCGCCTTATTGAAAGCCCGTTCTTGACAATCCCCCCAAAACCATTCACAACCTTTACGGAGGAGCATGTGTAACGGCTCCAACAATATGCTTAAGTTCGTCAGAAAGTTCCAAAAATAGTTCAAAAGTCCCAGGAATGATCGCAACTCCGATGTGTTGCCGGGCCTGGGCGCCCGGCGAATCGCCTCAGTTTTTGATTCAGTGGGCCGGATCCCGTCTGCGGCAACCCTCCTGCCCAGAAACTCAACCTCTAGGGCCAAAAACATGCACTTGGCCTTTTTCAGCCACAAGCCTACCCGATCCAATCGCATAGCACCTCCTCCAGGTTGCGGAGGTGTTCCTCGGTGTCTCGACCCGTTATAAGGATGTCGTCTTGGAATACGACCGTTCCAGGGATGGACTTGAGCAAGCTTTCCGTGTTTCGCTGAAAGAGAGCCGCTGCCGAACGAATGCCAAACGGACACCTGTTGTAGACAAATAGTTCTTTGTGCGTCGTGATGGTGGTCAGAAGCTTGGAATCTGAGTCATGTAGGCCGAAGTGAGGTCCAGCTTCGTGAACAGCTTTCCACCTGCCAGCGTGGCAAAGAGGTCCTCTGCTCTCGGAAGCAGGTATTGGTCTTGCAGCGACACTCGGTTGATGGTGGCTTTGTAGTCACCACAAATCCTAACCGAGCCATCTGCTTTGAGGACGGGAACGATGTGACTTGCCCAGTCGCTGAATTCAACGGCTGAAATTATGCCCTCTCTGAGCAGCCTGTCCAGTTCACTTTCAATTTTCTCATGCATCGCATACGGCACTGCTCTGGCTTTTTGGTGCACTGGTCTGGCGTCCGGAGTGATGTGTATCACTACCTTAGTGCCCTTGAATGTTCCGACACTGGGTTGAAAGAGTGACTCGAAATTTTGCAATACCTGCGAGCCTGAACTTCACTCCACGGATGAAATGGCGTGCACATACCCCCATTTCCAATTCATCTCAACTAGCCAACTCCTCCCCAAAAGCGCGGGGCCATTTCCCGGAACAATCCAGAGTCGCAGCCGGTTCTGTAATCCATTATGCATTACCACCAAGTTTGCACTGCCCAGCACTGGGACTATCTCTTTGGTGTACATACGTAGCTGCGTCTCAATGCATTCCAGTTTGGGCCTGCTAGCTCTGTGTGGCCATAGTCTCTCAAATTGTTGGGCGCTCATGAGTGACTGGCTAGCTCCCGTATCCAGCTCCATGTGCACCATTCAGTAAGACTTTCATCATCGTGGGTGGCGTTTTGGTGTATGAACTGTGGACGTCAGCCACATGAACTCTCTGAACTTCAGCATCCATGGTTGTTCCCCGGGGCCTCATCCTGCATTGCAGACCCCTCGTCTGGTTCCTCTGTCTCGCAGACTAGCCTCGCTACTGCCTTTTTGCACATCCTGGCCAAGTGTCCACTGACATTACAAATCCTACAGGTATAAAGCTGGAACCTGCAGCTTTTGGCAGTGTGTCTACCCCCACATCTCCAGCATGAGCTGAGATTGCTGTTAACAAAAGGACTATTCCCAGGCATTCCTCTCTGATGGTCCGTTTGGCTGTTTCTAAGCACTCTGAATGGTCCCATCACGGGATGCATTGTTCCTCGTGATGGCGTGAATTGCTGATCCCCTTTCCATTGTCCCTGTTGCGGGCCCACCCTGGAGCTTGTTGCTGCCTGGGCGGTGTCGAATTGCCCTTGCCTGCCTGCGGGGTTCTGGATCACTTTTACAACATTAACTCCCTGGTTCATCGCAACGTTAAAACCAGGGCTGCGTGCGTAAATTAGCTTGGTCTCCTCTTCCCCTGCCATAAAGGTCTGAGCTATCAACACCGCCCCTTCTAAAATCAGGTCCTTGGTCTTTATAAGCTTCCTGAAAATGCCGGCATGATTAATGCCCTCGATGAAAAAGTCCCTTAACATCTCCCCACTGCAGGCATCGGAGAACTTACAGAGACTGGCCAAGCGCCGCAGTTCCGCCATGAAGTCCGAGACGTTTTGACCCACCTGACGGCGGTGAGAGTAGAACGGTGCCGGGCCATGTGTACGCTACTTGCCGGCTTGAGATGCTCACTGATCAGCTGGCTGAGCTCTTCGAAGGACTTGTCCGCTGGCTTTTGGGGTGCGAGCAGATCTTTCATCAGCGCATACGTCTGTGGACCACAGCTGGTCAGTAGATGCGCCCTCCGCTTGTCAGCTGCTGTCTCTTCCAGCCAGTCCTTTGTGACAAAGCTCTGCTGGAATCTTTCCACAAAGTCATCCCAGTCCTCAACCACACAATAGCTCTCCTCTGTGCCACTGGTGGCCATCCTCGTGGTTCGGTGATTCCCGTTTCTCGTCGCCAGATGTAGTGTCTCTGCACCTTGTTACAAACTCACACGAGGCATGTATATATCAGACACGGTCACTCTGTGACCTTCACTTTATTCCCAGGACCAAGGAGTGCTGACCCTGGGTGGGACCTCCCCTTTTATACCTGGAAACCCAGGTGAGGAGTGTCTCCCACAAGCTCACCCCCTGTGGTCAGGGTGTGCATTTCAAGGGTACAGGTACAGTGTGCATGAGTTACAGTTACATAACTATTGTCATTGCAAGATGGTGAAATACATGACATATCTGACACGTTTGCTTACTGAAGCACAATCCCATAGGATGATGCATCGCACGCTAAAACAGGATGCCTACAGGAATCATACAGCGCCAGTAGTTTGTTTGAACACAATAAATTTCTGGCCTTCTCGAAGGCAGTTTCTTGGTTTTTACCCCAGACCCAGTCATCGCAATTATGGAGCAATACATGTAATGGCTCAAGCAAAGTGCTCAGCCCAGGCAGAAAGTTACCAAAGTAATTCAGTAGTCCTAAGAACGAGCGCAGCTCCATCATGTTACGTGGTCTCAGGGCGTTCTGGATCGCCTCCGTCTTGGAGTCTGAGGGTCTGATGCCATCTGCTGCGATTCTCCTTCCCAGGAATTCCACCTCTGGTGCCAAGAAGACGCATTTGGTTCGTTTCAATCTTAGACCTACTCGATTTAGTCAGCGTAGCACCTCTTCCAGGTTATGGAGGTGTTCATTGGTGTCATGTCCGGTGATCAAGATGTCGTCTTGGAAGACGACCGTTCCCGGGACAGATTTCAGCAGGCTCTCCATGTTTGTTGGAAGATCACAGCCGCTAAACAGATCCCGAAGGAGCACCAGTTGTATACGAACAGCCCCTTGTGTGTGTTAATGCACGTCAGCTCTTTGGACGATTCCGCCAGCTCCTGGGTCATGTATGCCAAGGTGAGGTCCAATTTCGAAAACAGCTTTCCGACCGATAGGGTCGTGAGCATATCCTCTGCCTTGGGTAGCGGGTACTGGTCATGTAACGATACTCAGTTTATGGTTACTTTATAATCCCCACAGATTCTAATTTTCCCATCATTTTTAAGAACGAGGACAATGGGACTGGCCCAGTCATTAAATTCCACTGGCAATATAATGCCTTGGCGCTGAAGCCGATCTAGCTCGACTTCTACTTTCTCCTGCATAATATAAGAGACTGCTCTGGCCTTATGGTAAATGGGTCTCGCGTCTGGGCTGAGGTGAATTGTCACCTTGGCTCCTGTGAAGTTGCTGATGCCAGGCTGGAACAGTGATGGAAACTTGTCTAAGACCTGCGCACACGTGGCTTTCTCCACCGACGATAATGCTTTTATATCGCCCCATTTCCAGTTAAAATTCCGTAGTCAGCTCCTGCCAAGCAGCGTGGGCCAGTTACTGGGAACAATCCATCGTGGCAATTTATGCACAGAACCAACATACAGCACCTGAACCATTGCACTTCCGAGTACCGGGAGAATCTCTCTGGTGTAGGTGCTCAGCTTCGCGTCGATCGGGCTCAGCTTGGGCCTGTGTGTCTTGTTTGCCCATAACTTCCCAAAGGCCTTCTGGCTCATGATCGATTGGCTCACACTTGTGTCCAATTCCATCGGTACCGGTATGCTGTTCAGTTTAACGTTCATCATAATCGGGGGACTCTTGTTGGTAAAGGTGTGCACTTCATGCACATGACCCCATGTACCTCTTCCTCCTTGGTCATCTCTGCGCTATCCTCAGGATCTACGCTTGACCTCCCATCCGCCGCTACGTATCGAGTTGTAGCACGTTTACACATTCATTGGAGGTGCCCCATCATTGAGCAACTCTTGCAGACACTCTGCATTGGTTTGCACGATGAGCCCCTCCACAGCGCCAACAGCTAGCTGATGGACTTGCATTCACAGGTACTGATCTCTTCGCATTAGTTCATTGTTGTGGTGAGTGAGTCATCTCAGGTTGAGCAAAGATTGCATTAGCCCGGCTGGGGGCACTTCTCCTGTCTGCCAATGAATGTAGCTTATTCACGGTGTTTGGCCCTGGGTGATTCCGAAGTTGTGAGTAGAGTAGCTTTGTTTCTTCCTCTCTGGCCATGTATGCCTGAGCAATCGGGGTGGCTTTGGCTAAGCCCAAGTCTTCCTCCGCGAGCAATTTGCAGAAAATCCCTTCGTGCCCGATTCCCAAAACAAAGAAGTCTCTTAACATTTCTTCAAGAACTGTCCCAAATTTATATGGCCCAGCAAGATGCCTTAGCTCAGCGATGAACGCTGCCACATCTTGGCTTAACCCGCGCCGGTGGGTGTAGAAACGGTACCTCGCCATGAGCGCACTGCCTTTCGGCTTTAGGTGATTTCGAACTAGCTCGCACAGTTCTACATAACTTTTCTCAGCGGGTTTCGTTGGGGCCAGTAGGTCCTTGATCAATGCGTATGTCCGTGATCCGCAGACCATGAGGAGGTTGGCCCTGCGTTTATTGGCATTCGCATCTCCCTCCAAGTCTTTCGCGACAAAGCATTGATCCAGCCGATCAATGAAGTCATCCCAATCTTCCCCGATGCAATATCGCTTGATGTAGTCAATGGTGGCCATAGCTGTGTGTTAGTATCCCATTCTCTTCGCCAGTTGATACGTATGCTTATCACTGTAATGATCACATGTGGCCATTTGCTGGAGCTGATCATTTTGTGACCTTTAGGTATAATGTAAACTCCAAAAATTAAACCTGCAGGGGGAGCCTGCTTTATATAGGGAGGCAACACGAGGTGCAGTAATGTGTGCCTCCTGGGCTTTCCCCATCTGTTGGCTGCTACATGTAATTACATGGTACAATGCATGGTACAGAGCATGGCTGAAAATACATCACAATATACACATGCTAATGCCTCTTTCTCGACCATACTGTAGGCTCTCTTAGCCTTAAACAGACTTCTAGAGATGTATGCAACCGATTACAGGTTGTGTTGGGCGACCAATGGTAGGGGCCCAGATTCTGACTGTTCAACATGGGAACAATTGGACTGGCCCATTCGTTGAACTCGACTGGCGTTATGATTTCTTCACGTTGGAGTCTGTCCAGTTCGATCTCGACTTTCTCCCTCATCATGTACGGAACCGCCCGAGCCTTGTGATGGACAAGCCGTGCATCGGGGCTTAGATGGATCTGGAGCTTGGTGCCTGTGAAGTTGCCGATGCTTCGTTCGAATAGTGAGGGAAACTTGCTCAGCACTTGAGCACATGAGGCGTCATCCACTGAAGATAGTGCTTTGATGTCGTTCCAATTCCATCTAATCTTTTCTAGCCAGCTTCTGCCGAACAGCGTTGGGCCATTGCCTGGAACAACTGTGCAGTTCCATATGATACCTTCACTGCCGCACTTCCAATTACTGGTATGAGCTCTTTGCTGTAGGTACGCAGCTTTGCATTAATCGGGCTCAGTTTGGTCCTTTGTGCCTTATTGCCCCACAGTTGCTTGAAAGACTTCTGGCTCATTATTGACAGACTCGCACCCATGTCCAACTCCATGAATACAGGAACTCCATTTAATTTGACTTTCAGCATTATAGCAGGGCTTTTGGTGGTGTAGGTATGTACTCCATATACTTCTTCCTTGGGTTGAGTTGCCTGTGCTGTGTGATCCGCGCCGGATCGATTATCCACTGTCACGTGGTATGTCGCAGCACGTTTGCACATTCGCTGGAGGTGCCCCATTGTTGCGCAGCCTTTGCAGACGTAGTGATGAAGCTGTATATTTTGGGCCCACGGACGGTGAGAACCGCCCTGCGCTTGACCACGTTAGTGACTCCTTCCAGCTCATTGGCCAAGAAGTACTGGTCGAGACGCTCGACGAAGGCTTCCCAATCATCACCCTCTACGAATTGATGGGCCCAATGATTACTCCCGCAGCACCAACACGGTGCTAATGGATTCACATTCACCCCCGATGGCGGACTCTGAGTCATCACAGGTCTTGCAGTCACAGACGTATAGGCACTGCCATATGCAGTTCGGCCTGCTAGCGATGTCATGTTATGCACAGTGCTTGCCGGTGAGCTTCGATGTTGAGAAGATATCTGTTTGGTGTTATCGTCCGTGGCCATGCATGCCTGGGCGATCGCGATGGCGCTGCTCAGGTCTAGGGTTTCGGCAGCCAGCAGCTTTCGAAGAATGACCTCGTGGCTGATTCCAAGCACGAAGAAGTCACGCAGCATTTCCCCCAACGCAGCTCCAAAATCGCAAGGTCCCGCAAGGCATCTCAGGTCGGCGACATAATCCACCATGTCTTGGCCCCCGGAGCGATGGTGCGTGTAAAAATGTTACCTGGCCATGAGGATACTCTCCTTCAGCTTGAGGTGGTCCCGAACCAGTGTGAACAACTCTGTATGTTCCTTCTCCGTTGGTTTTGTCGGTGCAAGCAGATTCTTGATGAAGCTGTATATTTTGGGCCCACGGACGGTGAGAACCGCCCTGCGCTTGACCACGTTAGTGACTCCTTCCAGCTCATTGGCCAAGAAGTACTGGCCGAGACGCTCGACGAAGGCTTCCCAATCATCACCCTCTACGAATCTCTCATATATTCCAACGGCAGCCATGATTGCGTGAAGGTTCGTATTCTGTTACTCATCGCCAATTGTTATGTATAGAAGAACTCCACGAGGCTGGGTACTGTGAGCTAAACTTAGTGTGACCTTAATTTTCTTTATTACAACTCCAGAGTGCCTAAACAACGTGGCAGCCAACCTTTTATACTCACCCTGCACATGTGAGCAGATGACCATTAGGACTCCAACAGTCATGCCCTCTGGTGGCAAGTATTACATAGTTGCATACATAACACAGGGGGTATTTGTGCATGAAACACAAAAGGATAGTATTCAGGTACAGCAAGTGATCAGGAAGGCCAATGGTATCGTGGCCTTTATTGCAAAGGGGATGGAGTATAAAAGCAGGGAAGTTTTGCTACAGCTATATAAGGTATTGGTGAGGCCACACCTGGAAAACTGGTGCAGTTTTGGTTTCCATATTTACGAAAGAATATACTTGCTTTGGAGGCAGTTCAGAGAAGGTTCACTAGGTTGATTCCGGGGATGAGGGGGTTGACTTATGAGGAAAGGTTGAGTAGGTTGGGCCTCTACTCATTGGAATTCAGAAGAATGAGAGGTGATCTTATCGAAATGTATAAGATTATGAGGGGGCGTGACAAAGTGGATGCACAGAGGATGTTTCCACTGATGGGGGAGACTAGAACTAGAGGGCATGATCTTAGAATAAGGGGCCGCCCATTTAAAACTGAGATGAGGAGGAATTTCTTCTTTCAGAGGGTTGTAAATCTGTGGAATTCACTGCCTCAGAGAGCTGTGGAAGTTGGGACATTGAATAAATTTAAGACAGAAATAGACAGTTTCTTAAATGATAAAGGAATAAGGGGTTATAAGGAACGGGCGGGGAAGTGGAGCTGAGTCCATGATCAGATCAGCCATGATCTTATTGAATGGCGGAGCAGGCTCGAGGGGCCGTATGCCCTACTCCTGTTCCTATTTCTTATGTTCTTATGTTCTTATGTTTAAATTGAACATGCCTTGAATATCCATGATCCTGCTCCACCATCATCATAATAACAGAATGGGAATTGTGCCCTACCAATAACATCTGAGCCGGACCCTCCCAAACAGGCTGTCAACTCTGGTTGATGAATTCTGGGAGGTTTCGACACATGACCTCCCGAATCCATCTCCCTGCACCTAGGCCTCCACCATTGGTCACCCGACACATCCATCACCATGATGCACTGGCTTTCCCATGCCAATTGAAAAGCGAATAGACTTTTCATTACCCAATTGGATGATCCTTGACTGTTAGTCAAACAGCCTTTTTTCCCATCTCCAATTTTTGTTTAATGCTCCTATGATTTTTCTCCTGGGTTGTTCGCAGCAGTGTTCGGGATATTAATCTTTAATTTCTGGAGACTCCCGGACAATCCTGAACAGTTGGCGACCCTACCTGCCAGAATTTCCTGGGTTAGGCTATTTGCATAAATCAGCTGGGTGCCTGTGTCAGTATTGTCAGGTCATTTGGTGCATTCAGGAAGGGTTGTGGAGCAAAAGGCAGTGCTTGCATGCCATGTGTGGGAAAAGCCCATTGGATTGAAGGTTGTACTTGACCTTCTTTATAAGGAGAGGATCCCACTTATGCCACTTCAGTAAACTGGCTGCCAATAATTTGATTTTTATTACCAAGATTTTTATTCAGAAACTCCCTCCAAACTTGAATAATGATATAGTTCACACCCTTCTGAATTTGGCACCAAAATTCTTCTTTTTATTTTGCTGTTTGCTTTGAGTTCTCCCAAACATATACATACAAAACGTGACTGATATAAGCATTTAAAACAAATTGCAATATATATATAAAAATTGAAGAATGGCAACATTTCAAAATGTAAAGTTATGTTTGTCACACATGTAACAAACTATATTTGCTGAATAAGCATGTATTTTCCTGCAAAATTCTCTCAGGAAAGATTGCAGAATTCATGCTTTATGTTGTTTTGATGTTTTATATAATGCAAAAAACAAATTGTGATTGCTTTCACTGCTCTTAAATATGATAAAAAATGGTCCGCCGGGAGCTTTAGCTCACAGCAATGTTTAATCAATGATGAGGAGCAGAGAAGAAAGTAGGCTAATAAACAGCAAGTCCTGACAAACCTGCCAATCTTGCTGTCAATCACAAAACAATGTGAACGCTGTAAGCACAGGTGTATACTGAGTGTTGTGTTCCTAACACAAATGAGACTGCACACAGGGAGGTTAAAGTAACAGTGACCTCAGTCTTTATTAAGACACTCCAGAGTGAGGAACAGGCCTTAGGGGCCAGCTTATATACAGTGCTGCCAAGGGATGCTGGGATCCCTTGGGACTTCAGGGGATGCGCTCCCTGGTGGCAGAACATGGGAGTGCATGCTTTACAGATACACAACATGACTCCCCCCCAAAGTCAAAGTGAAAACTATTTACAAGGTGAGGCGGTCGGGAGCCTTTCTTTCTCTGGTGGACCACCTCGGTACAAATGTCTGTTCTGGTGTGTTGGCTGTGCCCTCGCTGGGCTGGCATGTTGTTGGCCCTGCAGGGCTGCTGGGTGAGCCTGGCCTTGCTGGGCGTGATGGGTTCGATTTCCTGGTCCGGCGTGGTGTCCTTGATCCTTTAGGTGTGTGTTGTGGGCTCGAAAAAGGTAGTGTCTGCTGTGGGTTTTTCGGGGCAGTCTGTGAACCGCAGCCTCGTTTGGTCCAGGTGCTTTCTGCAAATTTGTCCATTGTCGAGTTTGACGACAAACACCCTACTCCCTTCTTTAGCTATCACCGTGCCCGCGATCCACTTGGGACCATATCCATAGTTCAGCACATACACAGGGTCATTCAGATCAATTTCCCATGACACAGTGGCGCGACCATCGTTTACATTTTGTTTCTGCTGCCTGCTCTCTACCTGATCATGCAGGTTGGGGTGAACCAGCGAGAGTCTGGTTTGAAGTGTCCTTTTCATGAGTAGCTCAGCCGGGGGCACCCCTGTGAGCGAGTGGGGTCTCGTGCGGTAGCTGAGCAGTACTCGGGACAGGCGGGTTTGGAGTGAGCCTTCTGTGACTCATTTGAGGCTCTGTTTGATGGTTTGTACTGCTCACTCTGCCAAGGTGACATGTTTGATCCCATTGCGGGTCATGAATTCTTTAAATTCGGCACTGGCAAAACATAGCCCGTTGTCACTGACCAGTATGTCAGGCAGGCCGTGGGTGGCAAACATGGCCCTCAGGCTTTCAATGGTGGTGGTGGCGGTGCTTCCCGACATTATTTCACATTCAATCCATTTTGAAAAAGCATCCACCACCACCAGGAACATTTTACCGACAAACGGGCCCGCATAGTCGACATGGATCCTTGACCATGGACTGGAGGACCAGGACCATAAACTTAGTGGCGCCTCTCTGGGTGCGTTGCTCAACTGAGCACATACACTGCATTGTCGTACACAGGACTCTAAGTCAGAGTCAGTACCGGGCCACCACACGTGGGATCTGGCTAGCGCTTTCATCATTACTATACCCGGGTGTGTGCTGTGGAGATCCGAGATGAACGTATCCCTGCCCTTTTTGCGTAGCACTACACGGTTATCCCACAACAAGCAGTCTGCCTGAATGGACAGCTCGTCCTTTCGCCACTGGAACGGCTTGATTAGCTCTTGCATTTCAATGGGAATGCTGGCCCAGTTCCCATACAGTACACAGTTTTTTACTAGGGACAGCAGAGGATCTTGGCTGGTCCAAGTCCTAATCTGGTGGGCCATGACAGGTGATTTATCATTTTCAAACGCTTCCATGACCATCAACAATTCTGCGGGCTGTGCCACCATCAACAATTTTGCAGGCTGCGCCGTGATGGGCAATGGTAGCCAACTGAGAGCATTCGCACAGTTCTCGCTGCCTGGCCTGTGGCGGATGGTATAGTTATACGCTGATAGCACAAGTGCCCACCTTTGTATGCGGGCTGAGGGATTAGTATTTATCCCCTTGTTTTCAGCGAACAGGGATATGAGGGTCTTGTGATTGGTTTCCAGCTCAAATTTGAGGCCAAACAGCTACTGATGCATTTTCTTTATCCCGAACACACACGCTAATGCCTCTTTCTCAATCATGCTGTAGGCCCTCTTGGCCTTAGACAAGCTCCTGGAAGCATAGGCGACAGGTTGCAACTTCCCTGCAACATTAGCTTGTTGTAATACACACCCGACTCCGTACGACGACGCATCACATGCTAGCACGAGTCTTTTACACAGGTTATACAATACAAGCAGCTTGTTGGAGAATAAAATGTTTCTGGCTTTCTCAAAAGCAATTACTCGTTTTTTTTTCCATACCCAGTTCTCACCTTTATGCAATAACACATGCAGGGGCTCTAAGAGGCTGCTTAACCCTGGTAGGAAGTTACCAAAATAGTTGAGGAGTCCCAGGAACGAACGCAGCTCCGTGACGTTCTGTGGCCTGGGTGCGTTCCTGATAGCCTCTGTCTTGACGTCTGTGGGCCGAATGCGGTCCTCCGCGATCTTTCTCTCCAAAAACTCCACTTCTGTTGCCATGAAGAAGCATTTCGACCTCTTCAGCCGCAGCCCTACGCGACCCAGTCGCTGGAGGACCTCCTCCAGGTTTTGTCGGTGCTCGACGGTGTCACGACCCGTGACCAATATGTCGTCCTGAAAAACCACCGTGCGTGGTACCGACTTGAGTAGGCTCTCCATGTTTCTCTGGAAGATCGCTGCAGCCGACCAAATTCCAAACGGGCATCTGTTGTAGATGAACAGTCCCTTGTGCGTGTTGATGCAGGTGAGGCCCTTCGAAGACTTCTCCAGCTCCTGCATCATGTAGGCCGAAGACAGGTCGAGCTTGGTGAATGTCTTGACTCCTGCCAGCATCGCAAATAGGTCATCCTGTAGCGAGAAACGATTAATAGTTACTTTATAATCGCCGCAAATCCTGACTGTGCCACCACTTTTAAGTACTGGAACAATCGGGCTGGCCCACTCGCTGAATTCCACTGGGGAGATGATGCCCTCACGTTGCAGCTTGTCCAGCTCGATTTCCACTCTCTCCCTCATCATGTGAGGTACCGCTCGCGCCTTGTGGTGAATGGGTCATGCCTCTGGGATCAAGTGGATCCACACCTTCGCCCTGGAAAAGTTTCCAATGCCTGGCTCAAAAAGGGAAGGAAATTTGTTAAGAATCTGGGTACATGAGGCCTCATCGACATGTGATAGCGCTCGGATGTCATCCCAGTTCCAGCGGATTTTGCCCAGCCAGCTCCTTCCAAGCAGTGTGGGGCCATCGTCTGTGACAATCCAGAGTGGCAGTTCATGCACCGTGCCCTCGTAGGTGACCTTGACCATGGCGCTACCCAGGATAGTGATAAGCTCTTTGGTGTACGTTCTCAGTTTCGTGTGGATGGGGCTCAGGGCTGGTCTGAGTGCCTTGTTGCACCACAGTCTCTCAAACATCTTTTTACCCATGATGGATTGGCTAGCGCCAGTGTCCAGTTCCATGGCTATGGGTAAGCCATTCAATTTTATGTTTAGCATTATAGGTGGACATTTCATCGAAAATGTATGCACCCCGTGTACTTCAGCATCTGCCTCCTCTCTCTGACACTCGAAATTGCTTTGGTCCACCATGGACTGATCTTCCTCTGCCAAGTGGTGGTTAGCAGGTTTTGCAGAGCTTGCAGCTCGTCTGCAAGCTCGTTGGAGGTGCCCCATTGTTCCACAGTTCTTGCAAACATACCCTTTGAAGCGGCATGAATAGGCTGAATGGAAGTCTCCACCACGCCAACAAGGTGTGAATTGCTTTGCATTCATCCTTTGTTGCGGACTCTGAGTCACCTGGGTCACCTGAGGTATCTGGCAATTGCAGACTCGTGGTTTCTGCCCTGTACATTTCTGCTTGCAAACACAGTTCCAGTTAATTTATGAACATTGCTAGCACTTGTATGCTGAGAGATTTGTTTGGTGGACATAAACGCCTGTGTTATCGCAATGCCTTGCTGAGGGTCGGTGTCTCTACAGTCAAAAGTTTTCGTAGGATGCTCTTGTGGCCAATACCCAGTACAAAAAAGTCTCAGAGCATCTGCTCCAGGTAGCCATCAAACTCACATTGTCCTGCAGGTCGCCTTAGCTCGGCGGCGTAGCTCGCCACTTCCTGACCTTCAGATCGCTGGTACGTATAGAACCGATACCTCGCCATCAGCACGCTCTCCCTCGGGTTAAGATGCTCCCGAACCATTGTACACAGCTCCTCATACGACTTATCTGTGGGTTTCACCAGAGCCAGAAGATTCTTCATGAGGCTGTAGGTCGGTGCCCAACAGATCGTAAGGAGGACCACTCTCCTTTTTGCAGCACTTCCTTCTCCGTCCAGCTTGTTGGCTACAAAGTACCTGTCTAACCGTTCGACGTAGACTTCCCAGTCCTCACCCTCCGAGAACTTCTCTAGGATTCCCACAGTTTGCTGCATCTTTGTGTTGGATTTTTGTACTCATCACCAGTTGTTGTGTTCCTAACACAGATGAGACTGCACACAGGGAGGTTAAAGTAACAGTGACCTCAGTCTTTATTAAAACACTCCAGAGTGAGTAACAGGCCTTAGGGGCTGGTTTATATACAGTGCTCCCAAGGGATGCTGGGAATCCTTGGGACTTCAGGGGATGCACTCCCTGGTGACAGAACTTGGGAGTGCATGCTTTACAGATACACAGCATTGAGAGTATACCCAGGGGCAGCACGGACCTGCCCACATTACGATATATGTGCGCACTAGGTCCGTGCAGCAGAGCAGGTCTCCAGTCATCTTGGTTAATCCTTGCCACTGGATAAAGGCCTCGCTCTGTCAAGCCCATGTGGTGATTGATGTGCAACAGTCACCACACATTAAAAAAATTCACGCACAGGCATCTCCTATCCCCTCAACTGGAGTTCAGGACTGGAACATCGGGTCCTTCATTGAAACATCTGTGAACTCTCGTGGAAGCAAGTCATCCTCATTCAAGGGACCACCTATGAATGATACTGAGAGTTGTTGCCTTTACCTTGTTGAGTCTCTTCAGCTAACAGAAATCGCTTTTGGGAAGTCCCTGAGGCATCTTAGAGAGACAGAGGTTCGAATGAAAAATGTCAGGATAAGCATTTCAAACTGAAAACCCTTCGGTATAAATAAGTTCAAACATTCTTCTTGTAAATTTTTATTATGTTACAAATCTTATTTCCAAATCTTTAGAGGAGAATGCAGATGGCCACTAAAAATGTTTTCAAAAGATTTTGGATTGATTTCATTGGTCCAATTTCTTCACCATACTGTTGGTAGCTTTCTTTGACTGCCCACTTTCCATTTGTAATTATGAAATTTATGATTCATAGTTTTCATTCCTGTTTTTCCTCTTTTGGTCCCTGTGTTCTCTACCTGTTCAAATATGTTTTATAAAAATGTTATGAAAAGTTTTATGAAAATGTAGCTAATCACATGCATATGAAGTGTGTAGACTGAGGCTGCTACCTGAGATATGAGAAACAGAAGCATGGGAGAAATGTGAGACAGTAAGGAAGAGGAGGGCAAAAGTGGGTAGAGGAAATGGGGAATTAATAGATCAGGGCGTGTTGGATGGCACTAAGCCAGCTCCAACGTTCCTCTCAGTGAGTGATGGGGGAATTAACTGAACCAGGGACAATGTTACTCACACTCAGCCAAGGCCCAATTCCATTCTGTCGATCAGTCCTGAGTCCCGGTCTAGTCCCCCAAACAATGTCTCGGCTCAATGATTGATATCAGCCCCCTTAAAAGAAGGCCGACTCTTAAAGTAAATCTTCAACAGTGGCGCCTGTTTGAATAGCAGCGGCTTGTCAGCTCTGCTTTTTAATCCCCCACTACTCCTCCTCTTGCAGGTGTTCAAGAGGTGCCTATGATGTCTCATTGCCAGTTAAATAATGTGACCTCACCCTAACACTGGGTTCTCCAGCAGGGTTAGGAGCAGAGGTCACCAGTGCTCACTCTGCTGGCAGAGCAGGTCCATGGATTTTCAAGGCCAAAGTTTTACACAGATCTATTATCCTGCCTGTGAGAGCAACATTAGTTGGAACTTGGCCTCTTGCATATAAGCTCAACCCCAGAGTTATTTGATACCCTGGGTTTGTGTAGAATTGCTTGGTTACTTTGGATCATGATGAGCTGCCTCTCCCAAAATGTTACCCGTCTTTCTCTTTTCAGACGCTGCCTGACCAGCTGTGTAGTTCCAGCATTTTCTATTTTTTTTTATATCTCCAGCATTTGCACATTTTTTCCGTATTCACTGATTTTCATTTTGCCGTTTACTTTTTAGCAGCTAAACGTCCCTGGCTTTGTGTGTGTTGCACGCTCTGTGTTTACAAACTGGGTTTGAACACATCTCATTAAGGATTCAAATATAACACAAACAACTGGCTGTCGCTGCACATTTATCTTATGGTCCAGAACTCTTCATGCCTGCAGATCAAAGGGAATAGGCGCGCTACTCTGCAGAGCAGCTACACTAAAATCCTGTCCACACCCTTCCTGTTTATGATGTCCTACCCTGGGGTTATTATTTTCCCATCATACTGTCGATTGTGGCCTTGCTCCCTGGCCGCCACTGGTATTCTCTCTGGGGAGAGAGTGAAGGAGCGCTTTTTAATTTAAATTCTGGTCTCCTTTTACGATTACTCAATAAGTAATATTTAATTTACATGACCCTTGAAAATTTGCTAATGATTCAACAGCTGGGTGAATAAAAGGAGCGGCGAGCGGCCTCGGGAAAAGCGTGGAGGCATATTACTTCAGGGAGCAGCGCGAGCTGGTGCAGGAGGGCGACGGCAGTGAAGAGTGATGTCATCAAGGTCTAGGTCGGTGATTGGAGCGTGGGCAAATATAGCAGGAACGGCTAGGTCCAGGTGAAGGAGCGGTGAGAGATTGTAGAGGGAAGTGATCGAGGCCCAGGAGAGGCGTGAGTTCGGGGTCAGGGGTCCAGGGGCGGCATGGGCCTGCCCACACTGCGATGTGTGTGCGCACTAGGTCTGTGCAGTAGAGCAAGTCTCCAGTCATCTTGGTTAACCCTTGCCAAGGAGCAAGACCTAGCTCTGTCAAGTCCGTGTGGTGGCTGATGTGTAACGGCCACCACACGTTAAAAAGATCCACGCACAGGCATCTTCCACCCTTCAGGATGTAGTTCAGGACCTGAAATATTAGATCCTTCATTGAAACACCTGTGAACTCATCCTTTTTTAGCGTGGAAGCAAGTCATCCTCGTTTCAAAGGACTACCTATGATGATGATGAATCTGAATGTATTTACAAGTCAAGGAAAAGCTTTTGCGAAAGCAGAGGCCCAAAGGGAGATCATCACTTTCTTACTGAACTGGTGTCGGGGAGGTTGGGAGGTGACCAGCAGTTTGAAGGTATTCAGCTAATAAAGGAATGATCATTCTTCAATGGCAGTTAAAGAGATGAATGTTTTTGAGTTTAAGTAAATTTTCAAGATCAGTGATTTGACGTGAGATTTTAAAATGCATCCATGAGAGTGTAACAGGAGCTATTGCAGATCGGAAGCTCTGGGGTGCTCCAGAGAGATATTAATTGCTTTAATTGTATCAATAACATTTCCCTCACCTTCATGTTTTATTTATTTATAAAATAAGAACAACAGTTTATATTTAACTACTGCTGTTTGGTGGAAACTGGGAGCGGGTGTTAAAATGGGGCGGGAGACTTACCCACTCTCTTCCCGCCAATTGACCAACTACAATTTTCAATTGCAAGTGGTAAGGTCACCCTTACCTCCCCAAGTTGGCGAGGTCCTCTTTAAATATGCAGGTTGGGTTCCAATTATGTCACCGGGGCCTGATCTGTTATTTCAACCTGAAGCCTTAGCAGGGAGCAAATATGGCTTCCCAGCGAGGCCCAAACTACCAGTAGCTGGACTTAATACCAGAAGAGGCCCAGTAAGTTAAGTTTAAAAAAAATTATGTTTCATTGTGAGCCATTCCCACATGTCCAAATGCAGTGGCCTCCCATAAGTAGGATATATCCAAGGAAAATCCATCTGGGATCCCAGCCCTGCTCCTCCACCACTTTTTCCATGTGGCAGATGGGGAAGGAGCAGCCTGTAGCAGTCACTGGGGTGGGGGATAAATCTAGGTCAGGGCGATGAGGCAGCAATAGGCCTCACTGTTTGAATTTTCCCTCATTCTGTGCCACTAATCTGCTCAATTTCAGGTGGGCTCATGCAGGAGAAATTAGCCCATAATATCTTATTTACAGTGTGGATTGGTGGCAGGCTATGCTCAGCACAGTGAACATGTAGAACACACACACACACACACAATGTAGGCTGGCGGTACAACACTCTGGTAAATGCAACATGTGGGTCTACAAAATGGCCGAAGATGGCTTTGTGTCTGCCACTCCACCCCACACACTTTATTAGCTTCATTCTTCACTCAAGGCCTCAAGCAGACGAAGGTTGGAGAAAGAGATAATGGGTAAAGCAGAGTTACTTTTATGTCATCTGTTTAAAGAGTGGGATGGGCAGAATCCTTAGAGCTCTGTCTGACCAGAGGATTGTGCTTAGAGAAATCCTAGAGAAGGACGGTTTGGGAGAGATGGTAAAACTTTGGAATGAAAGGGGGAAAAAAACAGCAAGAATAGAGTAAAAGGTCATTTTAAAAATATATATTAATTACAACCTTTTAGTGTGAATTTTGTGCTTATCAAAGTATGGGATGTGAGCAACTTTCCAATTCAGGCACCCAGTATCAACAACATGCATTCCCATGTCAGATATAGCACAGCTGGAAGAGACTAAAAGCACAAAATTGGGCTCCTTTGCGCTCCCGTTAATGTCTTCAGGGGGCGATAACGGGTCACAAATGGTTGTGCGACTGGGCACGGCGAGATCAGCAACTCTCACCATATTCGTCGTGAGTTTTGCGGCAGTAGTACAGGCGTTATGCCCCGATCTCCTTCGCCCGGAGATCGTGATGTCATCGCTGTGCGCATCGCCCTGGTAGCGCCCTGGATACGAAATTGCGTTGTGCCCTCTGCAGCAGCGCCGAGTGAAACCACTGATAGCTGCAGGAGGCGTGCATCAGGCAGCCGGCTGCTACAAGGGCATGGCTTAAAGGCAAAGAGGCCGAGGTAAGTAAAAATAAAACTTGCCTTCTCTCTTGCAGGTTTTATTGTGGGTTCCTGCCTGCGATCGATCAGCCCGACACTGCTTGAGTGCCAGGCTGATCGGACGGGATCGCGGCTGCCGTTGTGGAGAAGTTAAGTTTTCATTCCTTTGCAGAGCCTGCAGCGATGGCCCTTCCCTTTAAGGGAGGGATAGAGCTTTTCAATGCAGCAGCGTTGCACGGCCCAATGTGCCTGATTTAGTGCTCCACTTCCTTCCTGGAGTGCAAACGCTGAATTCTTTATAAGTTTGAAAGCATTGGCGCCTGGCACTAACTTTTCAAACTTTCAAAAGGTAGCGCCCTGTAATGTCTTTATACAGTGCTATAAATTCACACGAGGCACATTTTGTAGACAAGATCACTCTGTGGCCTGAACCTTTATTCACAGGACCAAGAAGTGATGACTCCCTTTATATACCTGGATGACCAGGTGAGGAGTGTTTACCATAAGTTCACACCCTGTGGTCAAGGTGTGCATTTCTTAGGTGTATACAGTATGTAGTGTTGTTACATGAAGGTTACAGTTACATGAAGGTTACATACATGACATCACCTCCCCCTAACGTTTTATGGGGTCAGGCGTTCGACGCTCTCTCGTGGAGCCCCACAGTTGGGGCTCTGGTTGTTGAGCCTTGGCATGTGTCTCTGTCATCTGTGGTGATTTTGGCTTGTCTGAGGAACATTTGTCCCATGAACGGGCCCATGTAGTCTACGTGAATACGTGACCATGGCCTGGTGGGCCAGGGCCACAGGCTGAGTGGGGCCTCCCTGGGGGAATTGCCCAGCTGGGCACACGTCGTGCACCTGCGAACACAGTGTTCCAGGTCTGAGTCAATTCCCGGCCACCATACATGTGACCGGGCAATGGCCTTCATTAGAACAATGCCTGGGTGCTCACTGTGGAGTTCCCTGATGAATGCTTCCCTGCCCCTCTGGGGCATGACTACCCGGCTGCCCCATAGTAGCCAGTCGGCTTGGATGGAGAGCTCATCCATCCATCTGTGAAACAGTCTGACCTCCTCGGGGCATGCTCCGTGTGCGGGCACCCAATTCCCAGTCAGGACACATTTCTTCATCAAGGATAGGAGGGGATCTCTGTTGATCCAGATTTTGATCTGGCGGTCTGTGATGGGGGAGCCTGCGCTGTCAAAGGCATCAACGGCCATGACCATCTCAACGCTTTGCTCCGCTGCCCCCTCAGTGGTGGCCAGTGGAAGCCTGCTGAGTGCATCAGTGCAATTTTCGGTGCCTGGCCGGTGCCGTATGGTGCAGTCATACGCAGCCAGCGTGAGAGCCCATCGCTGTATGCGAGCTGACGCATTGGCATTGACAGCTTTGCTGTCTGACAACAGGGATGATAACGGCTTGTGGTCCGTTTCTAACTCGAACCTTCTGCCAAAAATGTACTGGTACATCTTTTTCACCCCGTAGACACATGCGAGTGCTTCCTTTTCAACCATCCCATATCCACGTTCTGCCTGGGAGAGCGACCTGGAGGCATAAGCCACAGGTTGGAGTTGGCCCTCATCATTACTCTGCTGCAACATGCACCCAATCCCATAGGATGATGCATCACATGTCAAAAACAATTTCTTACAGGGGTTGTACAGGGTCAACAGCTTATTAAAACAAAGCAGGTTTCGCGTCCAATTGAAAGCCCGTTCCTGACAGTCCCCCAAAACCAATCGCAATCCTTACGCAGGAGCACATGTAGCAGTTCCAACAATGTGCTTAAGTTCGGTAGAAAGTTCCCGAAATAGTTCAAGTGTCCCAGAAATGAACGCAATTCCGATGTGTCCCCTGGTTCTGGACATCCCGATGTTGAGGAAGTCCAGAACCAGTGGATATAGTCTTAGGATAAGGGGTAGGCCATTTAGGCCTGAGATGAGGAGAAACGTCTTCACTCAGAGAGTTGTTAACCTGTGGAATTCCCTGCCGCAGAGAGTTGTTGATGCCAGTTCACTGGATATATTCAAGAAGGAGTTAGATATGGCCCTTATGGTTAAGGGGATCAAGGGGTATGGAGAGAAAGCAGGAAAGGGGTACTGAAGGAATGATCAGCCATGATCTTATTGAATGGCGGTGCAGGCTTGAAGGGCCGAATGGCCTACTCCTGCACCTATTTTCTATGTTTCTATGTTTCTATGTGTTACTGGCCTGGGCTCACGACGAATCACCTCCGTTTTGGATTCGGTGGGCCGGATCCCGTCTGCGGCAACCCTCCTGCCCAAAAGCTCGACCTCTGGGGCCAAAAACACACACTTGGACTTCTTTAGTCGCAGGCCTACCCGGTCCAGTTGGCGTAGCACCTCATCCACGTTGTGGAGATGTTCCTCGGTGTCTCAACCCGTGATAAGGATGTCGTCCTGAAATACGTTTGTTTCAGGGATGTATTTGAGCAGGCTTTCCATCTTTCTTTGACAGGAAGCAAAGAGTAGGAGTAAACGGGTACTTTTCAGAATGGCAGGCAGTGACTAGTGGGGTGCCGCAAGGTTCTGTGCTGGGGCCCCAGCTGTTTACATTGTACATTAATGATTTAGACGAGGGGATTAAATGCAGTATCTCCAAATTTGCGGATGACACTAAGTTGGGTGGCAGTGTGAGCTGCGAGGAGGATGCTATTAGGCTGCAGAGTGACTTGGATAGGTTAGGTGAGTGGGCAAATGCATGGCAGATGAAGTATAATGTGGATAAATGTGAGGTTATCCACTTTGGTGGTAAAAACAGAGAGACAGACTATTATCTGAATGGTGACAGATTAGGAAAAGGGAAGGTGCAATGAGACCTGGGTGTCATGGTACATCAGTCATTGAAGGTTAGCATGCAGGTACAGCAGGCGGTTAAGAAAGCAAATGGCATGTTGGCCTTCATAGCGAGGGGATTTGAATACAGGGGCAGGGAGGTGTTGCTACAGTTGTACAGGGCCTTGGTGAGGCCACACCTGGAGTATTGTGTACAGTTTTGGTCTCCTAACTTGAGGAAGGACATTCTTGCTATTGAGGGAGTGCAGCGAAGATTCACCAGACTGATTCCCGGGATGGCGGGACTGACCTATCAAGAAAGACTGGATCAACTGGGCTTGTATTCACTGGAGTTCAGAAGAATGAGAGGGGACCTCATGGAAACGTTTAAAATTCTGACGGGTTTAGACAGGTTAGATGCAGGAAGAATGTTCCCAATGTTGGGGAAGTCCAGAACAAGGGGTCACAGTCTGAGGATAAGGGGTAAGCCATTTAGGACCGAGATGAGGAGAAACTTCTTCACCCAGAGAGTGGTGAACCTGTGGAATTCTCTACCACAGAAAGTAGTTGAGGCCGATTCACTAAATATATTCAAAAGGGAGTTAGAAGAAGTCCTTACTATTCGGGGGATCAAGGGTTATGGCGAGAAAGCAGGAAGGGGGTACTGAAGTTTCATGTTCAGCCATGAACTCATTGAATGGCGATGCAGGCTAGAAGGGCTGAATGGCCTGCTCCTGCACCTATTTTCTATGTTTCTATGTTTCTATGTTTCTATAGCGGCTGCTGATCGAATGCCAAATGGACACCTGTTGTAGACAAACAGCCCCTTGTGCGTGGTGATGGTAGTCAGTAGCTAGGTTTCTTTGGCCAGTTCCTGCGTTATGTAGGCTGAAGTGAGGTCCAATTTGGTGAACAGCTTGACGCCTGCCAACGTGGCAAAAAGATCCTCTGCTCTCGGAAGTGGGTATTGGTCTTGTAGTGACACTCGGTTGATAGTGGCCTTGTAGTCGCCACAGATCCTGACCGAGCCATCTGTTTTTAGGACAGGGACGATGGGGCTTGCCCAGTCGCTGA
The DNA here is from genome assembly GCF_044704955.1 of Pristiophorus japonicus. Classification (NCBI taxonomy): domain Eukaryota; kingdom Metazoa; phylum Chordata; class Chondrichthyes; family Pristiophoridae; genus Pristiophorus; species Pristiophorus japonicus. The sequence goes on along the minus strand of NC_091983.1, from coordinate 119,665,773 downwards.
ATTCAATGGGCGAAATTATGCCCTCTCTTAGCAACCTGTCCTACTCACTCTCAATTTTCTCCTGCATCACATACGGCACACCTCTGGCTTTGTGGTGCACTGGTCTGGCGTCCAGGGTGATGCGTATCATTACTTTGGTACCCTTGAAAGTCCCGACACCAGGTTGAAATAATGACTCAAATTTCTGTAGGACCTGTGAGCATGAACTTCGTTCCACAGATGAAATGGCATGCGCATCCCCCCATTTCCAGTTCATCTTGGCTAGCCAGCTCCTCCCCAAAAGCGCGGGACCATTTCCCGGGACAGTCCAGAGTGGCAGCCGGTTCTCTGATCCATTATGTGTGACCACCAATATTGCACTGCCTACAATGGGATGATCTCTTTGGTGTGCGTCAGTAATTGCGTGTCAATGCGTTTTAGTTTGGGTCTGCTAGCTCTGAGTGGCCATAGTTTCTCAAATTGTTGGACACTCATAAGTGACTGGCTGGCTCCTGTGTCCAGCTCCATGTGTACCGGATGCCGTTTAATAGGACTTTCATCATCAGAGGTGGCGTTTTGGTATATGAGCTATGGATGTTTGCCACATGAACCCGCTGAGCTTTAGCGTCCATTGCTTTGTCCCAAGCATCAACCTGCCTTGCAGACCCCTCTTCTGGTTTATCTGCCTCGTAAATTAGCCTCGCTGCGGGCTTCCTGCACATTCTGGCTAAATGTCCACTGAAGTTACAATTTCTACAGATAAATTGTTGAAACCTACAGGTTTTTGCACCATGTCTGCCCCCACACCTCCAGCATGAGCTAAGATTGTTGTGAACAAAAGGGCTGTTACTAGGCATTCCTCTCTGATTGTCTCTTTGATTACTCTTGAGCACCCTGTTAGTGGGTGTCAATGGCCCCATCCCGGGACGCATTGTCCACCGTGATGGCATAAATGTCCGTTCAACCTGCCATTGTCTCTGTTGAGGATACACTCTAGAGTCTGTTGCTGCCTGGGTGGTGTCGAATTGCCCTTGCCTGCCTGCGGGGTTCTGAGTCGCATTTACAATGTTAACTCCCTGATCCATCGCCATGTTGGAAGCAGAGTTGCGCGCGTATATTGTCTTGGTTTCCTCCTCCCCCGCTATGAAGGTCTGAGCCATCAAAGCCGCAGCTTCCAAGGTCAAGTCCTTGGTCTCAATTAGCTTTCTGAAAATCCCGGCATGACCAATGCCCTCAATGAAGAAATCCCTTAACATCTCCCCCCTGCAGGCGTCTGCGAACTTACAGAGGCTGGCCAAGCGCCGAAGGTCCGCAACGAAGTCCGGTATGCTCTGCCCTTCCCGACGTCGGTGTGTATAGAATCGGTGTCGGGCCATGTGTTTACTGCTCGCCGGTTTGAGGTGCTCACCGATCAGTTTGCTGAGCTCTTCAAAGGTTTTGTCCGCTGGCTTCTCAGGTGCGAGCAGGTCTTTCATCAGCGCATACGTCTTAGGTCCACAGCTGGTCAGTAGATGCGCCCTTCGCTTGTCAGCCGCTGCATCTCCCAGCCAGTCCTTCGTGACAAAGCTCTGCTGGAGCCTCTCAACGAAATCGTCCCAGTCCTCACCAACACAGTACTGTTCCTCTGTGCTACCGGTGGCCATTCTCGTGAGTCGTTGATTCCCGTTTCTCGTCGCCAAATGTAATGTCTTTATACATTACTATAAATTCACACGAGGCACATTCTGTAGACAAGGTCACTCTGTGACCTGAACCTTTATTCACAGGACCAAGAAGTGATGACCCTGCGTGGGACCTCCCTTTATAAACTTGGATGACCAGGTGGGGAGTGTCTCCCATAAGTTCACCCCCCTGTGGTCAAGGTGTGTATTTCTTAGGTGTATCCAGTATGTAGTGTTGTTATATGAAGGTTACAGTTACATGAAGATTACATACATGACATGCCCCAAACAGGGTGTTACCGAATTTCTCCCTCTAAAGCTTCCTCTACTCTGCACCAATGATTTGTCTCAGCTCTAACTGCACAAGAGCATGTCCAATGCACCAATGTGACATTTTTCCACTGCTGACCTCACTGAGTGAGATTTCCAAATTAGGAACAGTTTTGTGTTGTGAGTCTGTGCCCATAAGTAACTGGATCGAAAGTGTACAACCTCATTTAATATAGGACTCCTGCAGCCTGTAGACAAGAGAGTTCCATTCTATCAATTAGGCTGAACCCAGGTCCCAGAGGTGAAAGGCTAATGTTCAGCCAGTTCCCTAAGTGTTCCATTTATTAGAATCCCATAGTATGATAAGCACATGATTCATACAAAACAGATGTAATTAGAAAGATGCAAAATTTGTAACGTCCGTTGTCTCTGCACAATGTGGGAAGACACGTCTGTTAAAGAGCGGAGGTTCTGACCTTTACAAGGCCGGCCAGGAAATCAGAGAATCAGCGGGGACTTGGCACAATTGCGTCCTTGCTATTTTTCCAGTGGGTTCCACTGGATTTTCTGCTGCAGTTAGAGTGGGAGTCTGGCAGGAGCCCTGACAAAATTCAGGGTCACCATTTCTATTGGGATATAAACCAGAACAGATCTTGTCATCACCAAGGTAAAAGATGCAAACACTTTTCAATGAAAACTTGCCTCTTTAAGTGGAAAACTCTGTGCATGCTGTTTAGAACTTATGGTATTACAATGTGCTACAGGCAGAAACACATCAAGGAGTTTTTAATTATATAATTAACAGTGAGAGCAATGTATCAATGTCATCTGAACCTCAAAATGTGTTAATTGCTGGAAACACACTCCAAGCTGTGTTATTCTAATTGACAGGTAAGGCTCATGATGGGAAGTTAATTCCATTTTGCACAGTTTTGTTTAGTTTTTAACCAGGAACCAGCAATGGATGATAAGTGGCTGTGATCAAATCATATAACTTGAGAACTCAAGTGTTATTGTACCTACTGACTTGAACTACAGTGATACTGGGATTTATTGCCAGGCATGGCCCATTTCTCGGTGGTATTCCGGTGGTAAATAGGCGGAAAGATAATGAAGTTCCAGCCCTTTGAAACAAGTTTAGCTTGTTGCGAGATACTCTGGAGTAAAGTCTGGAATACAGTGCACTGTGAGGGCTGAGACAATTACATTTTAAACAAGACTTTGAGGTCTAAAAGTAACTTTTATAAACAAATCAAGAGCTGTAAGCAATGGTTTCAAAACATCTTTAACTTTGTCCTCCACCTCAGAGTTAACATTTTAAGCGGTGGTTTGCTTTATTTATTTAATTTAACAAAAACAAGGAAAAATATACCTGTGAACTTGACACTGTCCATTGGCTGCCTGGGAAAGGGGATCAAGGTGCAGATGGGCAGGAACAGGCAGCTGTAGTCTGCGCAGCCACTGACATGCAACTTGGTAACCCTGATGCTTTTGGCTTGGTGCCAGGTAAAACTTCAACAGAAATTAAAATCGGGAAAGATGTATAATGGGCGTCTGATTCGATATCGCCTACTTTACACTGTTGGCCACAGTCAAATTAACTTTTAATAATTAATTAAAGTATTAAAATTAACGCCACCTTCAGGTGGATATCAGGAGTGGGGGGCGGGGTGTGGGGGTTGCTCTGCTGAGCTTTATTTCAGTTGCTTTGTAAAGTTGTATATTTTGAATTTCAGGTAGCTGGTGACGGAGATCAGTAATTCTATCATAGGTTCTTTGGGGGCCTGAGGACATATTGCTGACTGTCGTTACTTTACAGTTTCAAAATAGAACATCATAAAATCTTATTTGCAATGCTCAGCAAACTTTTCAGCCAATATATCCTGTTACATATTCGGGGGTATTTTCTGCCCCTCTTCTGCTAGACATTTTGGCGTCTGCATGTTAGATTACTTTTTAAAACGAAGTATTTTTACCTAGTTCAAATAACCAATAACTACCAGTCATAACCATATCTAAGAAAATCACACAGTGTGGGGGGAATTTTAACCTGGGTGAATGTGTGGGATTTAGTGAGGGTAGGGGGTTAAATCGGGAATCATTTCGAGTGTAATGTATGCACCTGTGAGTATGCTCACAGGTTTGTAGAGCTGGTGTCCTCCCTCGGGTACCAGCGCCTCACAACTTGAGCTGCCTCGGGGAAATCCCCTCCGTGCCTTTCAGTTCTGCGTGGAGGGGTTTCCTGTATGGGCTGCTCCTGCACACTCTCAGCCTTGCCATCCTCGTCTGCCGTCCGGACACGCCATGGCGTACCATCTTGCCGTCCGGAGGAGGCGGGGGTCCCCGATGGAGGGCACTCTATGCGGGAGTCCTCCCACTATTTATCGGGGACTTGGCCTGGAGAGTGGTGCACGGAGCAGTCCCATGCAATAAATTTTTAAGCTGGTTCACGGGCTCCCAGGCCGCCTGCAATTTCTGCGGTCTGGAAGAGTCCGTGTTCTACGTTTTTATGGAATGTGTGAGGTTGCAGCCCCTGTTCCACTATTTAAAGGGGCTGCTCCTCAATTTCTGGTTGTACTTCAGTCCCACACTCCTGATCTTTGGGAACCCTGTGCGGAGGGGAGCGGGCAGGTCCGAGGGCCTCCTCGTAGGACTGCCCCTGTTCATGGCCAAGGGTGCCATCAGCCGGTCCAGGCAGCGGGCGGTCGAGGGGGTCGTTCAGCCTGACTGCCTGCCTCTCTTCCGCGCGTACATCCGAGCCAGGGTGTCCTTAGAGATGGAGCACGCGGTGTCCACCGGTACGCTCGCGGCCTTCCGCGAGAGGTGGGCGCCGGAGGGACTGGAGTGCATCATTATCCCCGGCAACTGAATTTTAATTTGATTTTATATGTTTTATAGTTTAATTTGTTTTATTGCCAGTTTTAGTGTCCCCCTCCCCTTTTATATGGGGCACTTGTATAATGTATGTTTTAGTGCCCAAAAAACCCCCCCCAAACAAAAAAGGAAAAAAACAAAAAAGGGCCTTGAAAAATGTTTGGAGTGTCCCCCAGATTGGGGGGCACTTGATTAACTGTTGATTTGTTTTCTCCAACCAAAAGAGTTATGGAGCTGGTGACCCCACCCCCGGGAGCCGGCGCCTCACAACTTGAGCCGCCTCCGGGAAATCCCCTCCGTGCCTTTCAGTTCTGCGCTGAGGGGTTTCCTGTACAGGCTGCTCTTGCACACTCTCCATGTCTGCTGTCCGGACACGCTATGGCGCACCATCTTTCCGTCCGGAGTAGGCGGGGGTACCCAATAGAGTGCTGTCTACGCGTTGTCCTCCCTTTATTTATTGGGGGTTTGACCTGGAGAGTGTTGCATGGGGCAGTCCAGTGCAGTAGGTTTTTAAGTCAGTTCACGGACTCCCAGGCCACCTGTAATTTCTGCGGTCTGGAAAAGTCCGTGGGAGCCAAGGCCCACCCAAGTGCTGCCCAACGACAGCCGATGGCCACCGAGAGACCAGGCAACACTTTGCGAGGAAGATCCCTCAAAAAGACATGGCAGTACAGCCCAGCGGCAAAATGACAGCTTACGCCTTCAATCTGAACGGCAGTGGGCAGGAGCTCTCAATCTCAGAGGCAATCCTCGCCAAAGTGCCACCAAGGATTGAATCGAGCCGAGGGAGGGGGGAGCACTGAAAAATAAAAATCTTCACAGATAAAGAATCAGTGGAACACCTTCAGGGGACCCCATACAGATAAAACTCTAAAAGAAAAAAAGATCACTAACCTTTTTTTGCAGTTCTTCTGACTTACTGTTGGGGTTAGACCTGTCTCCACGCAACAGTCCTTTCCCCTGGTGCCGCCGATTCTCGCCAACTCCCGCGCACACCAATATGCCAGCTCGGTGGATGGGAGGTCACTTACACGACTTGGCCGCCAGAGGCAGTCAGCTGGCAGTTCCCGGCAGTACTCCCCTCCGGGCGGAGGAATCTGTCACCGAGATACGAGCGGCTACAAAACTCGGCAGCAACCGGCAACAGTGAGCGGTAAGACTACCAATTTCGGGCCCATTGTTCCATGTTTATATGGAGTGTGTCAGCTTGCAGTCCCTGTTTCCATATTTAAAGGAGCTGCTCATCAAATTTTGGTTACACTTCAGTCCCACACTCCTGATCTTTGCGCATCCTGTGCGGAGGGAAGCAGGCAGGTCGGCAGGCCCCAGAGGTCGGAAGCATAGAGTAATGTTTGATCGATGTTTTTGTTGCTGGAAGGTTGTCTCCAGTGTTTCCAGTCTGCAGGGCTCAGTACTGGGTCCCTTGCTTTTTGTGGTATATATCAATGATTTAGATTTGAATATAGGGAGTACGATTAAGAAGTTTGCAGATAAAACTAAAATTGGCTGTGTGGTTGATAATGAAGAGGAAAGTCATGGACTGCAGGAGGATATCAATCTACTGGTCAGGTGGACAGAGCAGTGGCAAATGGAATTTAATTTGGAGAAGTGTGAGGTAATGCACTTTGGGAGGGCTAATAAGGAAAGGGTATACACAATAAGCGGTAGGCTACTTAATAGTGCAGATGAACAAAGGGGCCTTGGAGTGCTTGTCCACAGATCCTTGAAAGTAGCAGGCCAGATGGATAAGGTGGTTAAGAAGGCATACGGAATGCTTGCCTTTAATTGGCCGAGGCATAAAATATAAGAGCAGGTAGGTTGTGCTTAAATTGTACAATACTTTGGTTAGGCCACAGCTGGGGTACTGCGTGCAGTTCTGCTCACCATATTATAGGAAGGACGTGATTTCACTCATCATCATAGGCAGTCCCTCGGAATCGAGGAAGACTTGCTTCCACTCTCAGAATGAGTCCTTAGGTAGCTGAACAGTCCGATGCGAGAGCCACAGTCCCTGCCACAGGTGGGACAGACAGTCATTGAGGATAAGAGAGGGTGGGACAGGTTTGTCACATGTTCCTTCCGCATCCTGCGCTTGTCTTCTGCACACATTCGTCGACGAGTCTCGAGGCACTTAGCACCCTCCCAGATCCACCTCCTCCACCCAGGGCGGTCTTCGGCCAGGGACTCCCAGGAGTCGGTGGGGATACTGCACTTTACGAGGGAGGCTTTGAGGGTGTCCTTGTAACGTTTCCTCTGTCCACTTTGGCTCATTTGCCATGAAGGAGTTCCGAGTACAGCATTTGGTTCGGAAGTCTCGTGTCTGGCATGCGGATGACGTGGCACACCCAGCGGAGCTGATCGAGTGTGGTCAGTACTTCAATGCTGGGGATGTTGGCCTGGTCGAGAACGCTTATGTTAGTGCATCTGTTCTGCCAGGGAATTTGTAGGATCTTGCGGAGACATTGTTGGTGGTATTTCTCCAGCGACTTGAGGTGTCTACTAGACATGGTCCATGTCTCTGATCCATACAGGAGGGCAGGTATAACTACAGCCCTGTAGACCATGAGTTTGGTGGTAAATTTGAGGGCTTGGTCTTCAAACACTCTTTTCTTCAGCAGCCGAAGACTGCGCTAGCGCACTGGAGGCGATGTTGAATCTCGTCATCAATGTCTGCTTTTGTTGATAAGAGACTCCCGAGGTATGGGAAATGGTCCACGTTGTCCAGGGCCGCGCTGTGGATCTTGAGGACTGGGGGGGCAGTGCTGTGCGGCGAGGACAGGTTGGTGGAGGACCTTTGTCTCAGGGATGTTTAGCGTAAGACCCATGCTTTTGTACGCCTCGGTAAATACGTCGACAATATCCTGGAGTTCAGCCTCTGATTGTGCGCAGATACATGCGTCGTCTGCGTACTGTAGTTCAAAGACAGAGGTTGGGGTGGTCTTGGACCTGGCCTGGAGATGGCAAAAGTTGAACAGCTTCCCACTGGTTCTGTAGTTTAGTTCCACTCCAACGGGGAACTTGTTGACTGTGAGGTGGAGCATGGCAGCGAGGAAGATTGAGAAGCGGGTTGGGGCGATGACACCGCCCTGTTTAACTCCGGTCCGGATGTGAATTGGGTCTGTAATGGATCCGTTGTTAAGGATCACGGCCTGCATGTCATTGTGGAACAGGCGGAGGATGGTGAAGTACTTTTGGGGGCATCCGAAACGGAGGAGGACGCTCCATAGACCCTCGCGGTTGACAGTATCAAAGGCCTTTGTAAGGTTGAAGAAGGCCATGTATAAGGGCTGACGTTATTCCCTGCATTTTTCCTGCAGCTGACGCGCTGCAAAAATCATGTCCGTTGTACCCCGGAGGGGACAAAATCCGCACTGTGACTCCGGGAGGAGCTCCTCGGCCACAGGGAGAAGACAGTTGAGGAGGACTCTAGAGACGACTTTCCCAGTTGCTGATAGCAGGGAGATTCCTCTGTAGTTGCCGCAGTCAGACTTGTCCCCTTTTTTAAAGATGCTCTTGATCACTGCATTTCTGAGATTTCACAGCATGCTCTCCTCCCTCCAGATGGGAGAGATGGGGTCATGTACTTGCACCAACAGCGCCTCTCCGCCACACTTTAGTGCCTCAGCAAGGATTCCATCCGCTCCCGTAGCCTTGTGATTCTTAAGCCTACTTGTGGCTTTTTCTACCTCATGCAGTGTTGGGGTCTCACTGAGGTGGTGGCGGGTAGCATGCTGTGGGATGGAGTCGAGAACACTCGAGTCAAAGGCAGAGTCTCGATTGATGAGATCGTCAATAATATGTCTTTACTATACATTATAAATGCACACGAGGCCCATACTTGAGAAAAGATCACTCTGTGACCAGTTACCTTTATTACCAAGACCTCAAGAGGCAGACGGTGGGTGGAGCTTCCCCTTTTATACTGGAAAGTCCAAGTTAGGAGTGTCTCCCACAAGTTCGCCCCCTGTGGTCAGTGTTCTCAAGGTGTACAACTTAGGTCAGCTTATACATGGGTTACAATGACAGTTGAATACATGACATCACCTCCACCCCAAAGTCTTATTGGGATCACAGCTTAAGTCTCTCTGGTGGTTTACACTCCCTTGTAGAGCGCCTGAGTTGGGGCTCCGGTTGTTGGGCGCTGGCCTGAGTGTCTGCTGTTTGTGGTGCCTCAGGCCTGTCTGGACTACCCACAGTGACTGGGCTCTCCTCCACTTGGTTCCGGTGTTCGGTCACCTGTGCTGGAGTAAACTCTACGTCGTGTTCTTCCTCTGCTTCTTCTATGGGGTTGCTGAACCTCCTTTTAGTTTGATCCACGTGTTTGCAGCAGATTTGTCCATTGGTAAGTTTAACTACCAAAACTCTATTCCCCTCTTTGGCAATCACAGTGCCTGCAGGCCATTTGGAACCTGCAGCATAATTAAGGACAAAAACAGGGTCATTGACATCAATACATCGCGCCCTCCCATTCCTGTCATGGTAGTCACATTGTGACTGTCGCCTGCTCTCAACAATTTCTTTCATAGTAGGGTGTATAAGTGATAACCTGGTTTTGAGCGTCCTTTTCATTAGCAGCTCTGCGGGTGGAAACCCTGTGAGCGAATGTGGTCGGGATCTATTGGCCAACAGGAGGCGTGATAAACGGCTTTGTAGGGAACCCCCTTGGATTCTGAGCATCCCCTGTTTGATTATCTGCACTGCTCGTTCCGCCTGGCCGTTTGAGGCCGGTTTGAACGGTGCCGTTCTGACATGGTTGATCCATTGCCTGCCATGAAGTCTTGGAATTCAGTGCTTGTGAATCACGGGCCATTGTCGCTGACCAAGACATCCGGTAGACCATGGGCGGCAAACATTGCCCGTAGACTTTCTACCATGGCAGAGGATGTGCTTGAATTTAAAATGGCACACTCAATCCATTTGGAGTAGGCATCTACAACAACCAAAAACATTTTTCCCATGAAAGGACCTGCACAGTCCACATGGATGCGTGACCATGGCTTGGCGGGCCAGGACCAGGGGCTAAGGGGGGCTTCCCTGGGTGCGTTTTCCAGCTGAGCACAAGTGTTGCACTGCGAACACAAAGTTCCAGGTATGCATCTATCCCTGGCCACCAAACGTGTGACCTGGCAATTGCCTTCATCATGATAATGCCCGGGTGCTCATTGTGATAAACATCTCTCTGCCCTTCTGGGGCATGACTACTCGGTTTCCCCACAGTCGGCAATCAGCCTGAATCGAGAGTTCATCCTTGCGCCTATGAAACGGTTTAAACTCCTCAGGGCATGCCCCGTATGTGGCTGCCCAGCCCCATTCAGGACACATTTCTTAACTAAAGACAGTAGCGGGTCTTTATTTGTCCAGACTTTAATCTGACGGGCTGTCACAGGTGAGAAAGCTTTCACTTTCGAAAGCTTCAACAGCCATGACCATCTCAGCATCATGCTCAGCTGCCCCCTCAGTGGTGGCTAGTGGTAGCCTGCTGAGTGCATCGGCACAGTTTTTAGTGCCCGGTCTGTGCCGAATTGTGTAGTCATAGGCAGCTAACGTAAGTGCCCACCTCTGTATGCGGGCCGATGCATTCGCATTTATGGCCTTATTGTCGGCCAAAAGGGACATTAGGGGTGTGTGATCTGTCTCCAGCTCAAATTTCTTGCCAAACAGGTACTGGTGCATTTTTTTTTACTGCATATACACATGTTAATGCTTCCTTTTCTACCATTCCGTAGCCCTTTTCTGCCCGGGACAGACTTCTGGAGGCATAAGCTACCGGCTGTAACTGACCATTGGCATTCACATGCTGCAACACACACCCGACCCCATTGGACGACGCATCACACGTTAAAACTAGTTTCTTACATGGGTCATATAACGTTAACAGTTTGTTGGAGCATAACAAATTGCGTGCTCTATCAAAAGCCCTTTCCTGGCTGTTCCCCCAGACCCAATCGCGACCTTTGCGTAGAAGCACGTGTAGCGACTCTAACAGCGTGCTCAATTTGGGAAGAAAGTTGCCAAAATAGTTCAGGAACCCCAGGAATGAACGCAGCTCCATCGTGTTACGGGGTCTGGGTGCTCTCTGGATCGCTTCCGTTTTGGACGCAGTAGGTCTGATCCCGTCTGCTGCTACACTCCTCCCCAGGAATTCTACCTCTGGAGCTAAGAAGACGCAATTTGCCTTTTTCAGTCACAGCCCTACCCGGTCCAGTCTGCATAGCACCTCCTCCAGGTTGTGGAGGTGTTCTTCAGTATCGTGACCCATGATGAGGATGTCGTCTTGAAAAACCACCATCCTTGGAATCGCCTTGAGGAGGCTTTCCATATTTCGCTGAAAGATCGCGGCGGCCGAATGAATCCCGAACGGACATCTGTTATACTCAAACAACCTCTTGTGTGTCGTGATGGTGGTCAGCTTCTTTGACTCACTCGCCAGCTCCTGGGTCATGTAAGCTGAGGTCAGATCCAATTTTGAAAAAGGTTTGCCACCGGATAGCGTTGCAAGGAGGTCCTCCGCTCTCGGTAGCGGGTACTGGTCTTGGAGTGACACCCGATTGATGGTGGCCTTGTAATCGCCACATATTCTGACCGACCCATCCGCCTTGAGCACCGGCACGATCGGGTTCGCCCAGTCACTGAATTCGACTGGGGAGATGATGCCTTCCCTCAGCAGGGGTCCAATTCGCATTCTATCTTTTCCCGCATCACGTACGGCACCGCTCTGGCCTTGTGGTGTACTGGCCTGGTGTCCGGGTTTATCTGAATCACTACCTTGGTCCCCATGAAAGTGCCGATGCCGGGTTGAAATAATGAATCAAATTTGTCCAGGACCTGTGAACATGATACTCGCTCCACAGAAGAAATTGCATTGACATCGCCCCATTTCCAGTTCATGACAGCAAGCCAACTCCTCCCCAGTAGTGCGGGACCATCCCCCAGGACAATCCAGAGTGGCAACCTGGTCTCTGAATCTTTGTGGGTCACGACTACCGTGGCGCTGCCTAGCACCGGAATGATCTCCTTTGTATATGTCCGTAGCTGTGCGTCAATCGGCAATAATTTTGGCCTCCTGGCCTTGGGCACCCACAACCTTTCGAACTGTTTGACACTCATCAAGGACTGGCTGGCCCCCGTGTCTAGCTCCATTAATACTGGGATGCCATTGAGGAGCACTTTCATCATTATCGGTGGTGTCCCGGTATATGAACTGTACATGTGCTCCACATGAACCCGCTGAACTTCAGCTTCCAGTGATTTCCCCCAGTATTCATTTGGCCTCGTAGGGCTTACATCGGGCCCGTCCTCCTCGTACATCAACCTAGTTGCAGGCTTCCTGCACATATACGCCAAGTGACCGCTGATGTTGCAGTTTCTGCAGGTATATTGCTGATGCCTGCAAGCTCTGGCTGGGTGTTTGCCTCCATACCGCCAGCATGAGCTGGAGGCCCCGTTGTTGGAAACAAAAGGTCCATTACCAGTCGATCGTCTCTGATTGTCTCTGTAACTGTCCTTAAGCGCACCATTAACAGGTGTTGATGGCCCCATTACTGGCCGCATTGTCCATTGTGATGGCAAGAATCGCCGTTCAGCTAGCCATTGTCTCTCTTGAATTCCCCCTTTGGGTTTGACTGCATGGTGGGGCATGTCCGATTGCCCTTGTCTGCCTAGAGAACTGTGTGCCGCGTTAACAATGTTGACTCCCTGGTTGTTTGCCGCATTTGTGCCAAGATTTTTGCCATAAATCATTCTGGTCTCTTCCTCCCCTGAGATAATTGTCTGGGCTATCAGAGCCACCGCTTCCAAGGTCAAGTTTTTGGTCTCAATCAGTTTCCTGAAAACCCTAGCGTGCCCGATGCCCTCAATAAAAAAGTCTCGCAGCATCTCTGCTCTGCATGCATCTGGGAACTTACATAGGCTCGCCAGTCGCCTGAGTTCTGCCACGAAGTCTGGAACGCTTTGCCCTTCTCGCTGCCAGTGCGTGTAAAACCGATATCTCGCCATGTGCATGCTGCTCGCCGGTTTAAGGTGTTCCCCGATCAACTTCTGAACTCTTCGAACGTCTTGTCCGCCAACTTCTTTGGCGCTAGAACGCCCTTCATCAGGGAGTACATTCTGGATCCACAAACCGTCAGGAGATGAGTCCTGCGTTTGTCAGCCGAATCCTGTCCCAACCATTCCTTAGTGACAAAACTTTGCTGTAGTCTCTCAATAAAGTCGCCCCAATCATCACCAACACAGTACCTCTCTTCTGTGCTGCTAGTGGCCAGGCTTGCGTGGTTTAAATCCCAGCTTCTCGTCACCAATAATATGTCCTTACTATACAGTATAAATGCACACGAGGCCCATACTTGAGAGAAGATCACTCTGTGACCAGTTACCTTTATTACCAAAACCTCAAGAGGCAGACGGTGGGTGGAGCTTCCCCTTTTATACCTGAAAATCCAGGTTAGGAGTGTCTCCCACAAGTTCGCCCCCTGTGGTCAGTGTTCTCAAGGTACACAACTTAGGTCAGCTTATACATGGGTTGCAATGACAGTTGAATACATGACAGTCAAAGTGCTCCTTTCAGCGGTCCTGATTGCCTCGGTGTCCTTGATGAGTGTTTCCCCATTCTTGGCCAGCAATGAGGTGGGGCTTTGGGAGTTTGGACCGTAGGTGGCCTTGACTGCAATGAAGTATCCTCGCACATCATGGCTGTCGGCCAGTTGTTGTATCTCCTGCGCTTTCTCCATCCACCACCTGTTCTTTAGGTCCCAGATTTTTTGTTGGACCTTAGCCTTGAGCTGCCTGTAATGTTGCTTTGCAGCTCCCGAGTTGATTGCTGCTTAAGGCTCAGAAAAGCTCTGCGCTTGCGATCTATTAGTTCTTGGATCGCCTGAGCATTCTCATCAAACCAGTCCTCGTGTTTTCTGGTTGAGTGACCAAGTGTCTCTTCACAGGCACTGGTTATGGAGGCCTGGAGGTTAGATCAAGCACTGTGGGCATCTTGCGTCTCAGGATCATCAAGGCACGCCAAGTTAGTTGTGAGCTGCTGGCTGTATAGGGCTCTCTTAGCTGGGTCTTTAAGTGCCCCGGCATTGATTCTGCTGCCCCCTTGGGACTATGTTGATGTCGATGATGGATCGGATTAGGCGGTAGTCCATCCAGCAGTCGTCAGATCCTGTCATGGTGCGGGTGATGCACACATCCTTACGATCCCTGGCTCGGACGATGACATAGTCGAGCAGGTGCCAGTTTTTGAAGCGAGGGTGTTGCCATGATGCCTTGTATTTGTCCCTCTGGCGGAACATGGTGTAGGTGATAAGAATTTCATGTTCTGGGCATTTTGTCAGGAGTAGGGTACCGCTGGAGTTGGCTTTCCCTACCCCCTCTCTGCCAATCACGCCTCCCCAGAGGGCTGTGTCTTTGCCGACTCTGGCGTTGAAGTCATCTAGGAGGATCAGTTTGTCATCCGCGGAGACGCGGGCCAGGGATTTTTCGAGGCTGGAGTTAAAAACCCTCTTTGGTCTCATCCATTGCATCGAGTGTTGGGGCGTACGCACTGATGACTGTGGCGCATTAGTTCCGGGATAAGATGAATCGAAGAGTCATGAGGCATTCGTTAACCCCGCATGGGAGTCCTTGAGGTGACCGACCAGCTCGTTTTTGACGGCGAAGCCGTCTCCGTGAAGGTGGCGTTCTTCCTCTGGTTTCCCTTTCCAGAAAAAGGTGTAACCGCCACCTTGTTCCTTGAGCAGGCCCTCCCCTGCCGGCCGAGTCTCGCTTCGGGCGGCGATGTCTTTTGAAGCGTCTAAGTTCCTGGGCAACTATGGCGGTGCGGCATTCCGGCCTGTCACTGTTGGAGTTGTCCATCAGGGCCCTGACGTTCCAGGTCCCGAACTTCATGTTAACGGAGTGGAAGATGCCTGCGCGTGAGTTCTTTTAACGTGGGGTGGCCATTGCACACTGGTTACCACACGGGCTTAGCTGAGCAAGGTCTCAGTCCAGTGGCAAGGGGGTTCAAGATGACTGGAGACCAGGCACTGCTGTATGGGCCTAGTTGTCTACGGCGAGATGTTGGCCGCAAGCTCGGCGCCAAATAGTGCCCTTGATGGTAGGTGGCCCGAGGCTTGATTGAGGTCCAGCCATCGTCGAGGAGGAGAGGTCTGATCATCGCTGGAGGGAAGAAGGCCCATCACTTTAAAAAGTCTGTATTAAAATATTAAAAGGAAACATTAAAACATTAAAAATGTTAGACTAAAATTAAAGACTAAAAGGCCTGGTGGGTCGGACTCCTGGTGTTTGGTTCCCGGTGTCTCTCGGGGGCTCCCGGTGTTTGGTTCCCGGTGTCTTTCGGGGGCTCCTGATGTGTCAGGCTCCTGGTGTTTGGTTTCCGGTGTTTGGTTCCGGGTGTGTTGGACTCCCGATGTTTGGTTCCTAGTGTGTTGGACTCCCGGTTTCCGATTCTCGGTGTCTCGTAGTGGCAGGAACACTCATCAACCAAACTTCTATACTTTGGATGATGTCCCCATGTAGGCCGCAAGCCCCGAACAGGAGCCACAGGCCGGTGCAGGGGCCCGTCCGGCCCAGGATAGAAGCGGGCCGTTGCAGGATCCTTTTGGCCCGGGATAGAAGCGGGCCGATGCGGGGTCCTTTCAGCCCGGGATAAAAGCGTGATTGCTCTCGAGAGGGTGCAGAGGAGATTTACTAGGATGCTGCCTGGAATGGAGAATCTTAGTTATAAGGATAGATTGGATAGGCTGGGTTTGTTTTCATTGGAACAGAGAAGGTTGAGAAGAGACCTCATTGAGGTGTACAATATTTTGAGGGACCTGGATATAATGGATAGCAACGGCCTATTTCCATTTGTGGAGGAGTCTATTATGAGGGGGCATAGTTTTAAGGTGGTTGGTGAAAGGTTCAGAGGGGATTTGATGGGGGGGGCTTCTTCACGCAGAGGATTGTGCGGGTCTGGAACTCACTGCCTGGAAGGGTGGTGGATGCAGAAACCCTCACCACATTTAAAAGGTGGTTGGATGGGCACTTGAAATGCCGTAGCCTGCAGGGTTACGGACCTAGATCTGGTAATTGGAATTAGACTGGATAACCGCTTGTTGGCTGGCGTAGATATGATGGTAAGTACTCCAGGGAATCGAATACGGCCAGGGTGATCTCCTGGACTAGTTTTGATCGCCTGATGGGTCGGAGAGGAATTTTCCCAGTTTTTTCCCCCAATTGGCTTGGGTTTTTATCTGTTTTTTGCCTCTCCCAGGAGATCACATGGCTCCGGTTGGGGTAGAATGTAGAATGTTTCAGTATAAGGGGTATCGCAGTTGTGTGGGGCAGACTGGTTGGGCTTGATGCTCTTTACCTTTCCGCCATTGTTCATTGTTCATAGGTTTATATGTAACCTTCAGGGCTGCTGACCAAGGGCCGTGTAGCTCTTTGTTGGCTGGCGCGGATATGATGGGCAGAAATGGCCTCCTTCTGCGCTGTAGATTTCTATGTTTCTATGGCCAAGATGGTCATTAACCGGTCCAGACAGTGGGCGGTCGAGGGGATCATTCAGCCCAACTGCCTGTCTCTCTTCTGCAGTTACATTCGAGCCAGGGTGTCCATGGAGATGGAGCACACGGTGTCCACTGGTACGCGGATGGCCTTCCGCGAGAGATGTGTGCCGGAGGGACTGGAGTGCATCATCACCCCCAGCAACCAAATTTTTATTTGATTTCAATTTTGTTAAAGTTTAAATTGGTAATTTGTGTGTTATAGTGCCCTTGCCAAAAGGGGTACTTTATTTTACGTTCTCACCAAAATAGTATAGAGCTGTTGAGTTGGGAGTTGCTTAGCCAGTCACGTGATGTTCACAAGACTCAATAAAACCGCAGCCAGTTGGGTTCAGGGGGTCCACGATGAGGCAAGTGGTTGTGAGCCTGGTGGATGAACTGGTAATGTGTAGTGTGTTTGTTGAGCCTTTTGCTAATAAACCAACTAGTTCTTAATAGCAATGTGTTGCTATGAATTCTTAAGCAAAGAACCCATGAAGCAAATAGATTACACTGAGCGCGTCGAGAAGCTGGCTCCAACCCACCGACTTCCAGGTTTGACGTAGACAGGACAATAGGCGGGCGGCCAATGCACTCGCAGGAGACAGGTTGGCATTTTAAATTTGTTAATGAGGCTGGCAAGGTTTACAGTGGGCAGCTGGTTTCTTCGACCTCGGGAAACTCGGCAGCTGAAGTGAGGTGAGAACAGCTTCAGGGAGAAAGTAAGTGCCTTTTCAACCCTGCTTGTGAGGTGGGGGATCACAGCCACTTAACTGGGTCAGAACCCCCTACCCCCATCCCACCCAACCCACCGCCCCCACACCCCGGGTTGAAAATCGGACGCACATGCTCCTGTGGCCTGCTCGAGAGTGCTCCCCTTTGACTGGAAGCTGAGCCTGGCAATCAGGTTGACTTCCGGTGGGGAACCTGTTAGGGCCAAAAGATGCATGGCAGCATGTGGGAAAACCCATTTCCAGGTTTCCCGCCCAAAACTCCGCACCCCCCTCCCCCCCCCGCCTACGAAACCTGCCCCTCGAATATGCAGGCCTGTGTGTTTGTCTGAATGTGGCTTGGATCCTCCCTGAAGATTACTGTCATTCTGCAGACAATTGACAAACACTGATATTTGTGTCGAGTTTGCCTTTCGGCTGTTTCTAGTTGCAGCTGGTTTTAAACTCTTTGGCCCCGATAAAACACTTTGGGGAATGAGGTAGGTCAAGTGGAGCAAGTGTCAGGAGGTGAACATTTAGGGAACAGTGATTATAGTATCATAAGGTTTAGATTAGCCATGGAAAAGGACAGGGAGCAATCTAGAGTAAAAATACTTAGTTGTAGGAAGGCCAATTTCAGTGGGATGAGAACAGATCTGGCCTGGGTAAGATTGTCAGGCAAAACTGTAGTGAAATAATGGGCTGCCTTTAAAGAGGAAATAGTTTGAGTACAATCCCACTAGCGGGAAAGGTAGGGCAACTAAATTCAGAGCTCCCTGGATGACGAAAGAGATAGAGAGGAAGATGAAGCAGAAAAAAAGCACATATGACAGACAAGGTCGAGAATACATCTGAGAATCAGGCTAAATATAGAAAGTTCAGAGGAGAAGTGTAAAAGAAAATACGAGTTGCAAAGAGACTATATGAGAATAGAATGACAGCTAACATAAAAGGTAATCCAAAAGTCTCTATAGGCATATAAATAGTAACCGGTAGTAAGAGGAGGGATGGGGCCGATTTGGGACCAAAAAGGAGACCTACGCATGGAGGCAGAGGGTATGGCTGAGGTACTAAATCAGTACTTTGCATCTGTCTTGACCTAGGAAGAAGATGCTGCCATAGACATGGTGGATGAGGAGGTAGAGGAGATACTGGATGGGACAAAAATTGATAAAGACAATATTGTGTTCCGAACACAGATGAGACTGCACATAGGGAGGTTAAAGTAACAGTGACCTCAGTCTTTATTAAGAAACTCCAGAGTGAGGAACAGGCCTTAGGGGTCGGCTTAGATACAGTGCTCCCAAGGGAAGCTGGGACCCCTTGAGACTTCAGAAGATGCACTCCCTGGTGACGGAAAATGGGAGTGCAGGCTTTACAGATACACTTCCCCTCCAAAGCCAAAGTGAAAACTATTTACAAGGTGAGGTGGTCGGGAGCCTTTCTTTCCCTGGTGGACCGCCTAGGTACAAATGTCTGTTCTGCTGTGTTGGCTGTGCCTTCGCTGGGCTGGCATGTTGTTGGCCTTGCAGGGCTGCTGGGTGAGCCTGGCCTTGCTGGGCTGATGGGCGTGATGGGTTCGATTTCCTGGTCCGGCGTGGTGTCGTTGATCCTCTGGGTGTGTGTTGTGGGCTCGAAAAAGGTGGTGTCTGCTGTGGGTTGTTCAGGGCAGTCTGTGAACCACATCCTCGTTTGGTCCAGGTGCCTTCTGCAAATTTGTCCATTGTCTAGTTTGACGACAAACACCCTACACTCTTCTTTAGCTATCACCGTGCCCGCGATCCACTTGGGACCATGTCCATAGTTTAGCACATACACGGGGTCATTCAGATCAATTTCTCATGACACAGTGGCACGACCATCGTTTACATTTTGTTGCTGCCGCCTGCTCTCTACCTGATCATGCAGGTTGGGGTGAACCAGCGAGAGTCTGGTTTTAAGTGTCCTTTTCATGAGTAGCTCAGCCGGGGGCAACCCTGTGAGCAAGTGTGGTCTCGTGCGGTAGCTGAGCAGCACTCGGGACAGGCAGGTTTGGAGTGAGCCTTCTGTGACTCGTTTAAGGCTCTGTTTGATTGTTTGTACTGCCCGCTCTGCCTGCCCATTGAGGCTGGTTTAAACGGGGCCGAAGTGACATGTTTGATCCCATTGTGGGTCATGAATTCTTCAAATTCGGCACTGGTGAAACATGGCCCATTGTCACTGACCGGTATGTCAGGCAGGCCGTGGGTGGCAAACATGGCCCTCAGACCTTCAATGGTGGCGGTGGCGGTGCTTCCCGACATTATTTCACATTCAATCCATTTTGAAAAAGCATCCACCACCACCAGTAACATTTTACCAAGAAACGGGCCCACATAGCCGACATGGATCCTTGACCATGGTCTGGAGGACCAGGACCATAAACTTAGTGGTGCTCTCTGGGCGCGTTGCTCAACTGAGCACACAGGCTGCATTGCCGTATACAGGACTTTAAGTCAGAGAGTCGATACCGGGCCACCACATGTGGGATCTGGCTATCGCTTTCATCATTACTATACCCAGGTGTGTGCTGTGGAGATCCGGTATGAACGTCTCCCTGCCCTTTTTGGGTAGTACTACGCGGTTACCCCACAACAGGCAGTCTGCCTGAATGGACAGCTCGTCCTTTTTCCGCTGGAATGGCTTGATTAGCTCTTGCATTTCAATGGGGATGCTGGCCCAGCTCCCATGCAGTACACAGTTTTTTACTAGGGACAGCAGAGGATCTTGGCTGGTCCAAGTCCTAATCTGGCGGGCCGTGACAGATGATTTATCATTTTCAAACACTTCCATGACCATCAACAAGTCTGCGGGCTGCGCCACCATCAACAAGTTTGCAGTCTGCACCATTTCCACCCCTGTGAAGGGCAATGGTAGCTGACTGTGAGCATCCGCACAGTTCTCGGTGCCTGCCCTATGGCGGATGGTGTAGTTATACGCTGATAGCGCGAGTGCCCACCTTTGTATGCGGGCTGAGGAATCCCCTTATTTTCAGCAAACAGGGATATGAGGGGCTTGTGATCGGTTTCCAGCTCAAATTTGAGGCCAAGCAGGTACTGATGTATTTTCTTTACCCCGAACACACACACTAATGCTTCTTTCTCAATCATGCTGTAGGCCCTCTCGGCCTTAGACAAACGCCTGGAAGCATAGGCGATAGGTTGCAACTTCCCTGCAACATTAGCTTGTTGTAATACACAGCCGATTCCATACGATGACGCATCACATGCTAGCACAAGTCTTTTACACGGGTTATATAATACAAGCAGCTTGTTGGAGCATAAAATGTTTCTGGCTTTCTCAAAAGCAATTACTTGGCTTTTTTCCCCCATACCCAATTCTCACCTTTACGCAATAACACATGTAGGGGCTATAAGAGGGTGCTTAACCCCAGTAAGAAGTTACCAAAATAGTTGAGGAGTCCCAGGAACGACCGTGAAGTTCTGTGACCTGGGCATGTTCCTGATAGCCTCTGTCTTGGTGTCTGTGGGCCGAATGCTGTCCGCTGCGATCTTTCTCCCCAAAAACTCCACTTCTGTTGCCATGAAGATGCATTTCGACCTCTTCAGCCGCAGCCCTGTGTGACCCAGTCGCTGGAGAACCTCCTCCAGATTTTGTAGGTGCTCGACGGTGTCCCGACCCATGACCAATATGTCGTCCTGAAAAATCACCGTACGTGGTACCGACTTGAGTAGGCTCTCCATGTTTCTCTGAAAGATCACTGGAGCCGACCGAATTCCAAACGGGCATCTGTTGTAGATGAACAGTCCCTTGTGCGTGTTGATGCAGGTAATGCCCTTCAAAGACTCTTCCAGCTCCTGCGTTATGTAGGCCGAAGTCAGGTCGAGCTTGCCTCCTGCCAGCGTCGCAAATAGGTTGTCTGCCTTAGGTAGCGGGTACTGGTCCTGTGGCGAGAAACGATTAATAGTTACTTTATAATCGCCGCAAATCCTGACCGTGCCATCATTTTTGAATACTGGAAGAATCGAACTGGCCCACTCGCTGAATTCTGCTGGGGAGATGATGCCCTCGCATTGGAGCCTGTCCAGCTCGATTTCCAATCTCTCCCTCATCACGTGAGGTACCGCTCGTGCCTTGTGGTGAATGGGTCATGACTCTGGGACCAAGTGGATCCGCACCTTCGCCCTGGAAAAGTTTCCAATGCCTGGCTCAAAAAAGGAAGGAAATTTGTTAAGAACCTGGGTACATGAGGCCTCATCGACATGTGATAGCATTCCGATGTTATCCCAATTCCAGCGGATTTTGCCCAGCCAGCTCCTTCCAAGCAGTGTGGGGCCATCGCCCGGGACAATCCAGAGTGGCAGTTCATGCACCGTACCCTCGTAGGTGACCTTGACCCCATATGGCGCTGCCCAGGACAGTGATAAGCTCTTTGGTGTACGTTCTCAGTTTCGTGTGGATGGGGCTCAGGGCTGGTCTGAGTGCATTGTTGCACCACAGTCTCTCAAACATCGTTTTACTCATGATGGATTGGCTAGTGCTAGTGTCCAGTTCAATGGCTACTGGTAAGCCATTCAATTTTACATTTAGCATTATAGGTGGACATTTCATCGAAAATGTGTGCACCCCATGTACTTCAGCATCTGCCTTCTCTCTCTGACGCTCGAAATTGCTTCAGTCCACCATGGACCGATCTTCCTCTGCCACATGGTGGTTAGCAGGTTTTGCAGAGCTTGCAGCTCGTCTGCAAGTTTGTTGGAGGTGCCCCATTGTTCCATAGCTCTTGCAAACTGAAGCGGCATGAATAGGCTGAATGGAAGCCTCCACAACGCCAACAAGGTGTGAATTGCCTTGCATTCATCCTTTGTTGGGGACTCTGAGTCATCTGGGTCACCTGAGGCCTGCTGGCAGTTGCAGACTCGTGGTTTCTGCCCTGTACATATCTGCTCGCAAACACAGTTCCAGTTAATTTATGAACATTGCTAGCACTTGTGTGCTGAGAGATTTGTTTGGTGTTATCACTGGTGGACATAAACGCCTGTGCTATCGCAATGGCCTTACTGAGGGTCGGTGTCTCTACAGTCAAAAGTTTTCGTAGGATGGTCTCGTGGCCAATGCCCAGTACAAAAAAGTCTCTGAGCATTTGCTCCAGGTAGCCATCAAACTCACATTGTCCTGTAAGTCTCCTTAGCTCGGCGACGTAGCTCGCCACTTCTTGACCTTCAGATCGCTGGCACGTGTAGAACTGATACCTCTCCATCAGCACGCTCTCCCTCGGGTTAAGATGCTCCCGAACCAGTGTACACAGCTCCTCATACGACTTATCTGTGAGTTTCACCAGAGCCAGAAGATTCTTCATAAGGCTGTAGGTCGGTGCCTCGCAGACCGTGAGGAGGACCGCTCTCCTTTTTGCAGCGCTTCCTTCTCTGTCTAGCTCGTTGGCTACAAAGTACTAGTCTAGCCGTTCGATATAGGCTTCCCAGTCCTCATCCTCCGAGAACTTCTCCAGGATGCCCACAGTTTGCTGCATCTTTGCGTTGGATTTGAATACTCGTCGCCAGTTATTGTGTTCCTAACAGATGAGACTGCACACAGGGAGGTTAAAGTAACAGTGACCTCAGTCTTTATTAAGGCACTCCAGAGTGAGGAACAGGCCTTAGGGGCCGGCTTATATATGGTGTTCTCAAGGGATGCTGGTGGCGGAACATGGGAGTGCATGCTTTACAGATACACAACATCCAAGGTATTGGAAAGACTGGTTGTACTTAAAGTAAATATATCACCAGGACCAGATACGATTCATCCTAGGACACTGAGAGAGGTGAAGGAAGAAATTGCAATGGTACTGGCCATAATCTTCCAATCCTCCTTAGAAACGGAGGTGGTGCCAGAGGACGGGAGAACTGTAAATGTTACACCTTTGTTCAAAAAAGTTGTAAGGATAAACCCACCAACTACAGACCAGTCAGTTAAACTTTGATAACCTTTTAGAAATAATAATCAGTCACTTGGACAAGTGTGGATTAATTAAGGAAAACCAGCATGGATTGTTTAAAGCAACTCGTGTTTAATCAACTTGATCGAGTTTTTTGATGAGTTAACGGAAAGAGTTCATGAGGGTGATGCAGTTGACGTAGTGTACATGGATTTCCAAAAGTCGTTCGACAAAGTGCCACATAATAGACTTGCCATCAAAGTTGAAGCCCATGGAACAAAAGAGACAGTGGCAGCATGGATAAGAAATTGGCTAAGTGACAGGAAACAGAGAGTAGTGGTGAACAGTTGTTTTTCAGACTGGAGGAAGATATACAGTGGTGTTCCCCAGGGGTCGGTTCTAGATCCACTGCTTTTCTTGATATATATTAATGACTTGGACCTGGGTGTGCAGGGCACAACTTCAAAATTTGCAGATGACACAAAACTTGGAAGTATAGTGAACAGTGAGGAGGATAGTGATAGACTTTAAGAGACAGACCGGTGGAATGGGCGGACACGTGGCAGATGAAATTTAATGCAGAAAAGTGCGAAGTGAAACATTTTGCTAGAAAGAATGAGGAGAGGAAATATATTGAGGGGCCTGGATATAGTGGATAGTAAGGTCTATTTCCATTGGTGAAGGGGTGTATTACGAGGGGGCATAGTTTTTAGGTGGTTGGTGGAAGGTTTAGAGGGGATTTGAGGGGGGGCTTCTTTACGCAGAGGGTTGTGGGGATCTGGAACTCGCTGCCTGGAAGAGTGGTGGATGCAGAAACCCTCACCACTTCTAAAAGATGGTTGGATGGGCACTTAAAGTGCAGTAACCTGCAGGTTACGGACCTAGAGCTGGTAATTGGGATTAGGCTGGATGACCTTTCGTTGGAACGTGCAGATATAATGGTAAGTACTGCAGGGAATACAATACAGCCAGGGTGATCTCCTGGACTAGTTTCGATCGCCTGGATGGGTCGGAGAGGAATTTTCCCAGATTTTTTCTCCCTAAATTGGCTTGGGTTTTTATCTGGTTTTTGCCTCTCCCAGGTTGGGGTGGAGTGTAGAATGTTTCAGTATAAGGGGTGTCACAGTTGTGTGAGGCGGACTGTTTGGGCTGGGTGCTCTTTGCCTTTCCGTCATTGTTCATAGGTTTATATGTAACCTTTAGGGCTGCTGACCAAGGGCTGTGCGGCTCTTTGTCGGCCGGCACAGACACGATGGGCTGAGGTGGCCTCCTTCTGCGCTGTAAATTTCTATGTTTCTATGTTTCTAAACTAAAGGATGAAATCCTAAAGTGGGTACATGCACAGAGAGACCTGGGGAGTAAATGTGTACAAATCTTTGAACATGGCGGAGCTGGTTGAGAAAGCAGTTAAAAAAGCTTACGGTATCCTGGGCTTCATGAACAGAGGTTTGGGTTAGAACCTCCACTTTTTTTGCATGCTTAATGCCCACTTAACACCCATTTTACAGCTGAAATGACGTATAACACTCATATATCGCCCATTTTGGCACAAAATGGAAAGTGATGGACATTTTTAGGAAAGTTATCGCTGAGCGTTACTTTCCCCATGTGCTTAACACCAGGAAAAAATATTACCGCCTCCCCACTTTTTTGGGGCGGAATTATCAGAATGGGCGAAATCAACACGCATAATATCGCCCAGCGTTACTTTCCGCATGGAATTAACGCCGAGATTCAATAATACTGCCCGCCCTTTTTTTGTCGTAAAGAGCACATTTGGCGAAACTAACGCCCAGGAGATCGCCCATCGTCACTTTCAACACCTTGCACACATATCGCCCACAATATCGCTAGACCAAAAAACCGCCCAGAAAAAGTGGAACTGTTCTGAACTAAAGCCAGCGGTGTGGCTGCCATTTTTTAAATCGCAGGTCGCTTTATTCAAAAGGCAGCTGTGCTTCAACCTTGGCGGAATTCGGATGTACTCTGCAGGTCGTTGGAGTTGATGTGAACATCTCTACAAACATCTTGACCATACTGTGACCGATTGGAATTGAATGGGTGTCTTCGTTGCTGTAATGTATTTAACCTTTTGTAACCTGCATGACACCTGACCACCAGAGGGCCCACCTGCTGGAGTCCCAAGGAATCCCAGCATCCCTTGGGAGCACAGTATATAAGCAGGACACCCATGAGGTACCTGCACTCTGGAGTCTTATTACTGGAGCTAAGGTCACACTTGCTCATTGTACGCAGTACTCAGTTTCATCCTTTATTATGAGTGTACCAACTGGCGACGAGATAATGAACAACCACGCGAAAATGCAAAGAACAGTCAGTATCCTGGAGAAGTTCTCAGAAGGGGGTGATTGGGAGGCCTTCGTGGAGAGACTCGACCAATACTTCGTGGCCAATGAGCTGGAAGGGGATGAGAACGCTGCCAAACGAAGGGCGATCCTCCTAACTGTTTGTGGGGCAACAACCTATGGCCTCATGAAGAATCTCCTGGCCCCAGCAAAACCAACAGAGAAATCCTATGAAGAATTGTGTATGCTGGTCCGAGAGCCCCTAAATCCTAAGGAAAGCGTTTTGATGACGAGATATCGGTTCTACACGTGTCAACAATTGGAGGGCCATGAAATGGCGAGCTATGACACCAAACTAAGATGCATCGCAGGACATTGTGAGTTTGAGGGATTCCTAGAACAAATACTCAGAGACTTTTTTGTACTGGGCATTGGACATGAGACAATCCTTCGCAAACTGTTAACTGTAGAAACTCCGAGTCTAAGTAAAGCCATAACGATAGCCCAGGCATTTATGTCCACCAGCGACAACACCAAGCAGATTTCGCAGAGTAAAGAAGTTTCGGCCAGTACTGTGCATAAAGTAACGTCGGTCTCGAGCAGAAATGTACATGGCAGAACGTACACGCCGGCAGCTGCTGCCTGACCTCAGTTGACCCAGAGTCCGCCATCAATCGTTAATGCGAGGCAGCTAACACCTTGTTGGCGCTGCGGAAGTGATCTTCGGCCCCATCAATGCCGCTTCAAGCTCTATGCGTGCAATGGTTGCAGAACAATGAGACACCTCCAACGAATGTGTAGGTGAGCTGCAATTCCTGCAAACCACCACGTTGCAGAGGAAGATCGATCCACTGTGGATCAGGCTGAATTGGAGACTCGTACTGAGGAGGCAGAAGTGTACGGGGTACACACATTCACTACAAAATGGCACCAATAATTTTGAAAGTTGAACTGAACGGTATTCTAATATCTATGGAACTGGAAATGGGGGCAAGTCAGTCTATAACGAGTAAAAAGGCCTTCGACAGGCTGTGGGGTAAAAAAGGCACACAGGCCCAAGCTCAGCCCCATTCACACCAAACTAAGGACTTACACCAAGGAACTAATCCCTGTAATTGGCAGTGCAGAAGTCAAAGTCTCCTATGACGGAGCAGTACCCGAACTCCCACTGTGGATTGTGCCAGGGGATGGCCCCATGTTGTTTGGCAGAAGCTGGCTGGGAAAAATCCGCTGCAACTGGGACGACATCCGAGCGCTTTCGTCCATCGACGACGCCTCATGTGCCCAGACTCTGAGCAAGTTCCCATCGTTGTTCGAGCCAGGTATTGGAAGCTTCTCGGGTGCAAAAGTGCAGATTCATTTGGTTCCCGGTATGCGACCCATCCACCACAAGGCACAGGCGGTACGGTACATGATGCATGAAAAAGTGGAAATTGAGCTGGACAGGCTTCAGCAAGGAGTCATCATTGCGCCGGTGGAATTCAACGAGTGGGCTACTCTGATTATCCCGGTACTTAAAGAGGACGGCACGGTTAGAATTTGTGGGGACTATAAAGTAACGATTAACTGTTTTTCGCTGCAGGGCCAGTACCCGCTATCCAAGGCAGATGACCTATTTGCGACCCTGGCTGGAGGGAAGATGTTCATCAAGCTGGACCTGACCTCGGCCTACATGATGCAGGAACAGTTTTTGAAAGGCCTCACCTGCATCAACATGCACAAAGGTCTGTTTGTCTACAACCGTTCGGGATTCGGTTGGCCGCGGCCATTTTCCAGCGGAACATGGAGAGCCTGCTAAAGTCGGCTCCTTGCACAGTGGTTTTCCAGGACGACATATTGGTTACAGGTCGGGACACCATGGAGCACTTGAAGAATCTGGAAGAGGCTCTTAGTCGGTTGGATCGCATGGGGCTTAGGTTGAAATGCTCGAAGTGTGTTTTCCTGGCACACGACGTCGAGTTCTTGGGAAGAAGAATCGCAGTAGATGGCATCAGACCCAGCGACGCCAAGATGGAGGCCATCAAGAATGCGCCACAACCACAGAACGTGACAGAGCTGCGGTCGTTCCTGGGACTTCTTAACTATTTTGGTAGTTTCCTACCTGCGTTAAGCATCCTGCTAGGTCCCCCACATGCGCTACTGCGCAAGGGAGACTACTGGGCATGGGGGAATTCACAAGAGACTGCCTTTAAGAAAGCCAGAAATCTGTTGTGTTCAAGCAAACTGCTTGTCCTGTATGACCCTTGTAAAAGATTAGTGCTAGCTTGCGATGCGTCGTCATACGGGGTCGGGTGTGTGTTACAACAGGCTAATGAATCGGGGATTTTGCAACCGGTCGCTTATGCGTCCAGGAGTTTGTACAAGGCCGAAAGGGCCGACAGCATGATTGAAAAAGAGGCTCTGGCATGCGTCTACGGGGTGAAAAAAATGCACCAGTAATTATTTGATCTCAAGTTTGAGCTTGAAAGTGACCACAAGCCACTCATATCGCTGTTCTCTGAGAGCAATGGGATTAATACCAATGCCTCTGCCCGTATCCAAAGATGGGCGCTCATGCTGTCAGCATACAACTATGTAATCTGCCACAGACCGGGCACAGAGAACTGCGCAGATGCTCTCAGTCGGCTGCCATTGTCCACCACCAGAGACATTCAAGAACAAGAAGTCCCCCGTTATGGCCTGCCAGATCAGGACCTGGACCAGCCAGGATCCTTTACTGTCCTTGGTAAAAAAACTATCTTTCTTGGGAGCTGGTCCGGTGTCCCAGTGGAGATTCAGGAGGCGATTAAGCCGGTCCACAGATGCAAAGATGCGTTGTGCCTGCAGGCGGTCTTGCCTAAGAAAGGCAGAGATGCGTTCATATGTGAACTGCACAGCACCCACCCAGGCATTGTAATGATGAAAGCCATAGCCAGATCCCATGTGTGGTGGCCTGGCTTCGACTCAGATTTAGAGTCATGCATGCACCAGTGCAACACTTGCTCTCAGCTGAGCAATGCACCCAGAGAGGCACTGCTAAGTTTGTGGTCGTGACTCTCCAAACCGTGGTCGAGGATCCACGTGGATTATGCGGGTCCATTTCTAGGCAAAATGTTTTTGGTTGTCGTGGATGCTTACTCAAAATGGATTGAATGTGCAATAATGTCTGTAAGCACGTCCACGGCCATTTTTGAAAGCCTACGAGCCATGTTTGCCACGCACGGCTTGCCTGATGTCCTAGTCAGTGCTTCACCAGTGCTGAATTCAAGGAATTCATGACCCGCAACGGGATCAAACACGTCACATCTGCTCCATTCAAGCCCGCATCCAATGGCCAACCAGAATGGGCAGTTCAGACCATCAAGCAAAGCTTGAAACGTGTGTCGGAAGGCTCCCTGCAGACCTGGCTGTCCCGAGTTCTGCTCAGCTACCGCACCAGACCCCACTCACTCACCGGGGTTCCCCCAACCGAGCTGCTTATGAAAAGCGCGCTTAAAACAAGGCTCTCTCTTGTCCACCCTGATCTCCATGATCACGTGGAAGGCAAGCGGCATCAACAATGTATGTACCATGATCGCGCAAATTTGTCACATGATATTGAGATCAATGATCCTGTGTTTTTGCTCAATTATGGACATGGTCCCAAATAGCTCGCTGGCACGGTCATAGCCAAAGAGGGGAGTAGGGTGTTTCAGATCAAATTGGCCAATGGACAAACGCACAGAAAACATTTGGACCAAATCAAATTGCGGTTCACCAACAGCTATGAACAACCCGACGAGGACATCACTAACTTTAACTCTCCAACATACACACAAGTGGCAACTGACATCATGGTTGACCACGATGCCGAACTCATCATCCCCGGCTGCCCAACAGCCCAGTGAAGAACTGACCAACCCACCCACACCTGCATTTGTACAATGGCGATCGACAAGGGAGCATAAAGCCCCAGATCGTCTCACCTTGTAAATAAGTGTACTGTTGACTTCACAGGGGAGTGATGTAATGTATTTAACCCTTTGTAACCTGCATGACACCTGACCACCAGAGGGCCCACCTGTTGGAGTCCCAAGGGATCCCAGCATCCCTTGGGAGCACAGTATATAAGCAGGCCACCCACGAGGTACCTGCACTCTGGAATCTTATTAAAGGAGCTAAGGTCACACTTGCTCATTGTACACAGTACTCAGTTTCATCCTTTATTATGAGTGTACCAGTCGGGACATTCCTTGTTTGTGACCAATCGGTGGAAAACAGAGAGCTACTGAAATGCGGTCTGTCCTTTCTCACCCTCTCTTGGTGACCAATTACAAGCAGCAGACTCGGGATCCACTCATTATGTGCCCAATGTAAGACGTGACAGACTGATGAAGAGGGCCAGATGCTACACCCCCCACAAGTACAAGGAGAAGCGTTCTTACCTCGACTTGCCCGACACCACCTGCCTTCGGAGACTGCGTTTCCACAAAGAGGTTATCACTGAAGTATGCCAGCTGATAAGGGCAGGTCTGCAGCCTGCCAGCACCATCAGTACTGCACTGTTCATCGAGGTCAAAGTTGTTATGAATGCAAACCTCATCAATGTGTAAAACTTGCCACCAGGGGGCAGACCTGTGGGAGACCTAAGGGTCACCTGTGCACCGTTGGCAAGCAGGTACAGAAGACAATTCACAGAGCTGCTTCCTCACTTTGGAGTTATATTAAAGAGACCAAGGTCACAATGGTTTGTTGGAGAGGCGGGAGTTTGGATCGTTGGTGAGGCCTATAAAGGCCAGCGGCCAGCGGCAGTCGAGAGGTGGCGGCAGTCGGAGAGGCGGGAGTTTGGAGCATTGGTGAGGCCTATAAAGGCTAGTGGCAGTCGAGAGGCAGTGGCAGTCGGAGAGGCGAGAGTTCGGGGCGTTGGTGAGGCCTATAAAGGCCAGCGGCAGTCGAGAGGTGGCGGCAGTCAGAGAGGCAGGAGTTCGGGGCATTGGTGAGGCCTATAAAGGCCAGCGGCAGTCGGAGAGGCTAGCTGGTGCAGCTGCAGCAGGGAGACAAAAAAAAAGTAGAAAGAAATCGAAAGATGACATCCCAGCCAAGGGGGTAAGTGATTGGCTGGAGATTGGTAAGTAGCTTTTCTTTTTTCTTTTTTTTATCAGTAACATTTAGCATTGTTGTTGCCAAATTAAGTTTATCTAAGGGTTAAGTCATGGCAGGACAGCTCGGACACGTGTTATGCTCCTCCTGTACTATGTGGGAAATCAGGGATGCTTCCGGTGCCCCTGTCGAATATGTGTGCGGGAAGTGCATCCGCCTCCAACTCCTGACAGACCTCATTGCGGCCCTGGAGCTGTGGGTGGATTCACTCTGGAGCATCCACGATGCCGAGAATGACGTGAATAGCTCATTTAGCAAGTTGGTCTTACCACAGGTAAAGGGTACACAGCCAGATAGTAAATGGGTGACCAACGGGAAGAGCAGTGCAAGGAGGGTAGTGCAGGGGTCCCGTCGGTCATCCCCATGCAAAACAGATACACCACTTTGGGTACTGTTGAGGGGGATGACTTATCAGGGGGGAGCAGTAGCAGCCAAGTTCAAGGCACCGTGGGTGGCTCTGCTACACAGGAGGGCAGGAAAAAGAGTGGGAGAGCTATAGTGATAGGGGATTCGATTGTAAGGGGAATAGATAGGCGTTTCTGCGGCCGCAACCGAGACTTCAGGATATGTTGCCCCCCTGGTGCAAGGGTCAAGGATGTCTCAGAGCAGATGCAGGATATTCTGAAAAAGGAGGGTGAACATCCAGTTGTCGTGGTGCATATAGGTGCCAACGATATAGGTAAAAATCGGGATGAGGTCCTACAAGACGAATTTAGGGAGCTAGGAGCTAAATTAAAATGTAGGACCTCAAAAGTAGTAATCTCAGGATTGCTACCAGTGCCACGTGCTAGTCAGAGTAGGAATCGCAGGATAGCTCAGATGAATACGTGGCTTGAGGAGTGGTGCAAAAGGGAGGGATTCAAATTCCTGGGACATTGGAACCGGTTCTGGGGGAGGTGGGATCAGTACAAACCGGACGGTCTGCACCAGGACCGGAAACAATGTCCTTGGGGAAATGTTTGCCAGTGCTGTTGGGGAGGAGTTAAACTAACATGGCAGGGGGATGGGAACCTATGCTGGGAGACAGAGGGAAATAAAATGGAGACAGAAGCAAAGGATAGAAAGGAGAATAGTAACAGTGGAGGGCAGAGAAATCCAAGGCAAAAACTAAAAGGGCCACATTACAGCAAAATTCTAACGGGGCAAAGTGTGTTAAAAAGACAAGCCTGAAGGCTCTGTGCCTCAATGTGAGGAGTACTCGCAATAAGCTGGATGAATTAACTGCGCAGACAGCAGTTAACGGATATAATGTAATTGGCATCACGGAGACATGGCTCCAGGGTGACCAAGGCTGGGAACTCAACATCCAGGGGTATTCAACATTTAGGAAGGAAAGGAAGAAAGGAAAAGGAGGCAGGGTGGCATTGCTGGTTAAAGAGGAAATTAATGCAATAGTAAGGAGGGACATTAGCTTGGATGATGTGGAATCGGTATGGATGGAGCTGCGGAATACCAAAGAGTTTAAAACACTAGTGGGAGTTGTGTACAGACCACCAAACAGTCGTAGTGAGGTTGGGGACAGCATCAAACAAGAAATAAGGAATGTGTGCAATAAAGGTACAGCAGTTATCATGGGCAACTTTAATCTACATATTGATTGGGCAAACCAAACTGGTAGCAATGCGGTGGAGGAGGATTTCCTGGAGTGTATTAGGGATGGTTTTCTAGACTAATATGTCAAGGAACTAACTCGAGAGCTGGCCATCCTAGACTGGGTGATGTGTAATGAGAAGGGACTAATTAGCAATCTTGTTGTGCGAGGCCCCTTGGGGAAGAGTGACCATAATATGGTAGAATTCTTTATTAAGATGGAGAGTGACACAGTTAATTCAGAGACTAGGGTCCTGAACTTAAGGAAAGGTAACTTCGACGGTATGAGGTGTGAATATTCTAGAATAGACTGGCAAAGGATACTTAAAGGGTTGATGGTCGATAAGCAATGGAAAACATTTAAAGATCACATGGATGAACTTCAGCAATTGTACATCCCTGTCTGGAGTAAAAATAAAATGTGGAAGGTGGCTCAACTGTGGCTAACAAGGGAAATTAAGGATAGTGTTCAAACCAAATGAAGAAGCAAATAAATTGGCTCGAAAAAGCAACAAACCTGAGGACTTTGAGAAATTTAGAATTCAACAGATGAGTACTGTGGGTTTAATTAAGAGGGGGAAAATAGAGTACGAGAGGAAACTTGCAGGGAACATAAAAACTGACTGCAAAAGCTTCTATAAATATGTGAAGAGAAAAAGATTAGTGAAGACAAACGTAGGTCCCTTGCAGTCGGATTCAGGTGAATTTATAATGGGAAACAAAGAAATGGCAGACCAATTGAACAAATACTTCGGTTCTGTCTTCACGAAGGAAGACACAAATAACCTTCCAAATGTACAAGGGGAGAATGGGTCTAGTGAGAAGGAGGAATTGAAGGATATCCTTATTAGGCAGGAAATTGTGTTAGAGCTGGGATTGAAGGCCGATAAATCCCCGGGGCCTGATAGTCTGCATCCCAGAGTACTTAAGGAAGTGGCCCTAGAAATAGTGGATGCATTGGTGATCATTTTCCAACAGTCTATCAGCTGTGGATCAGTTCCAATGGACTGGAGGGTAGCTAATGTAACACCACTTTTTAAAAAAGGAGGGAAAGAGAATATGGGTAATTAAAGACCGATTAGTCTGACATCGGTAATGGGGAAAATGTTGGAATCAATCATTAAGGATGAAATAGCAGTGCATTTGGAAAGCAGTGACAGGATTGGTCCAAGTCAGCATGGATTTATGAAAGGGAAGTCATGCTTGACGAATCTTCTGGAATTTTTTGAGGTTGTAACTAGCAGAGTTGACAAGGGAGAACCAGTGGATATGGTGTATTTGGACTTTCAAAAGGCTTTGCACCAAGAGATTGGTGTGCAAAATCAAAGCGCATGGTATTGGGGGTAATGTACTGATGTGGATAGAGAACTCATTGGCAGACAGGAAGCAGAGAGTCAGGATAAACGGGTCCTTTTCAGAATGGCAGGCAGTGACTAGTGGAGTGCCGCAGGGCTCAGTGCTGGGACCCCAACTCTTTACAATATACATTAACGATTTAGATGAAGGAATTGAGTGTAATATCTCCAAGTTTGCAGATGACACTAAACTGGATGGTGGTGTGAGCTGTGAGGAGGACGCTATGAGGCTGCAGGGTCACTTGGACAGATTAGGTGAGTGGGCAAATGTATGGCAGATGCAGTATAATGTGGATAAATGTGAGGTTATCTACTTTGGTGGTAAAAACAGGAAGACAGAATATTATCTGAATGGCGGCAGATTAGGAAAAGGGAAATTAGGAATGGCAACGAGACCTGGGTGTCATGGTTCATCAGTCATTGAAAGTTGACATGCAGGTATAGCAGGCGGTGAAGAAGGCAAATGATATGTTGGCCTTCATAGCTAGGGGATTTGAGTATAGGAGCAGGGAGGTCTTACTGCAGTTATACAGGGCCTTAGTGAGGCCTCGCCTGGAATATTGTGTTCAGTTTTGGTCTAATCTGAGGAAGGACGTTCTTGCTATTGAGGGAGTGCAGCAAAGGTTCACCAGACTGATTCCAGGGATGGCTGGAAGTCATATGAAGAGAGACTGGATCAACTGGGCCTTTATTCACTGGAGTTTAGAAGGATGAGAGGGGATCTCATAGAAACGTATAAGATTCTGACGGGACTGGACAGGTTAGATGCGGAAAGAAAGTTCCCGATGATGGGGAAGTGCAGAACCAGGGGACATACTCTTAGGATAAGGGGTAGGCCATTTAGGACTGAGATGAGGAGAAACTTCTTCAGTCAGAGAGTTGTTAACCTGTGGAATTCCCTGCCGCAGAGAGTTGTTGATGCCAGTTCATTGAATATATTCAAGAGGGAGTTAGATATGGCCCTTATGGCTAAGGGGATTAAGGAGTATGGAGAGAAAGCAGGAAAGGGGTACTGAGGGAATGATCAGCCATAATTTTATTGAATGGCGGTGCCTACTCCTGCACCTATTTTCTATGTTTCTATGTTTCTATATTACTACACAGTCTTGTGGAGTTATTCTGAACATAATAATTGACGACGAGTTACATATCACGAACTTTCACGCGGTAATGGCTGCCATTGGTATTCATGAGGGATTTGTTGATGGTCTGGATTGGGAAGCCTTCATTGAGCATCTCGACCAGTACTTCGTGGCCAACGTGCTGGACACGGCTGAGATGGCGGTCAAGCGCAGGGCGATTCTCCTCACCGTATGTGGGGCTTCGATATATGACCTCGTCAAAAATCTGCTGGCACCAGTCAAACCAATGGACAAGACTTACACAGAGCTGTGCACGCTGGTTTAGGAACACCTCAAGCCGAAGGAAAGCATCCTAATGACCAGGTATCGTTTTTACACGCACCATCGCTCCGAGGGTCAGAACATGGCAAGCTTTGTCGCCGACCTAAGACTCCTTGCAGGACAGTGAGAATTTGCCGGATCTTTGGGGGAAATGTTGTGGGACATTTTCATGCTTGGAATTGGCCATGAGGTCATTCTTCGCAAACTGCTGTCTGCCGAATCCCTAGATCTGAGCAAGACCATCACGATAGCCCAGGCTTTCATATCCACGAGCGACAACACGAAACAGATATCTTCACAGCATCGAAGCTCACCGGCAAGTACTGTGCATAAAATAATGCCTTCAGCAGGCAGAACTGTACATGGTCGGGCCCACACGACCGCAGAGGTCAGACCTAGGGTGACTCAGAGGCCACTGTGGGGTGTGAATGCGTATCCATTAACACCATGTTGGCGCTGCGGGGGCAGTCATAGAGCCCATCCATATTGATTCAAGCACGATGTGTGCAAGGGCTGTGGAATAATGGGGCACCTCCAGCGAATGTACAAATGATCTCTGACTCACCACGTGGCAGAGTCAGCAGAGGACAACCAATCCAGCGCGGATCACACTGAATGAGCAGGGGAGGCTACTCAACCTGAGGATGAAGAGGAAGTGTATGGGGCACACATTCACCACCAAAAGCCCTCCGATAATGTTAAAAGTTAAACTTATCGGCATTCCAGTCTCCATGGAATTGGACACGGGGGCGAGTCAATCAATCATGAGCCAGAAGGCTTTTGAGAAACTGTGGGGCAACAAGGCACAGTGGTCAACACTGAGCCCGATTCACACAATGCTGCACACTTACACCAAAGAACTCATATTGGCAGTGCGGCTGTGAAAGTATCGTATAACACAATGGTGCATGATTTACCACTATGGATTCTACCAGGCAATGGCCCAATGCTGTTCAGCAGAAGCTGGCTAGGAAAGATCCAGTGGAACTGGGACGACATCAAAGCACTGTCTTCAGTGAATGACACCTCGTGCGCCCAGGTGCTAAACAAATTCCTGGCGTTATTTGAACCAGGCATCTGCAACTTCACAGGCGCCAAGGTGCAGATCCATCTCGTTCCTGGGGCATGGCCCATTCATCACAAGGCCCGAGCTGTCCCATATATGATGCAAGAGAAAGTCGAGATCGAGCTGGACAGACTTCAACGAGAGGGAATCATATCGCCAGTCGAGTTCAACGAGTGGGCCAGTCCAGTCGTGCCGGTGCTAAAGAGCGATGGGACGGTCAGAATCTGTGGGGACTACAAGGTAATGATCAATCGAGTCTCATTACAGGACCAGTACCCACTACCCAAAGCGGAGGATCTATTCGCAACACTAGCAGGGGGAAAGTAATTCACCAAGCTAGATCTAACCTCTGCTCACATGACATTGGGCCATCAAAGAAATTGACATGCATCAACATGCACAAAGGACTGTTCGTGTACCACAGATGCTCTTTTTGGCATTCGCTCGACTGCGGCCATCTTCCAGAGGAATATGGAGAATCTGCTGAAATCGGTTCCATGCACCGTGGTGTTCCAAGACGACATCTTGATCACTGGTCGCAACACACCAAACACTTGCACAACCTGGAAGAGGTTCTAAAGCGACTGGACATAGTGGGACTCAGGCTGAAATGCTCCAAGTGTGTTTTCCTGGTGCCAGAGGTCGAATTTCTGGGGAGAAAGATTGCGGCAGATGGCATTAGACCCACAGACTCCAAGACGGAGGCCATCAAGAATGCACCCAGACCACAGGAGCTGCGTTCGTTCCTGGGACTCCTCAACTATTTTGGTAACTTCCTACAGGGGTTGAGCACTTTGCTGGAACCATTGCATTTATTGCTACAAAGGGTGACGACTGGGTTTGGGGTAAATCTCAAGAGACAGCCTTTAATAAAGCCAGAAACCTACTATGCTCTAACAAGTTACTTGTATTGTATGACCCATGTAAACATTCAATACTAGCTTGTAATGCGTCATCGTACGGGGTCGGTTGTCTGTTACAGCAAGCAAATGTATCAGGCAAACTGCAACCAGTTGCATATGTGTCCAGAAGTTTATCCAAGGCTGAAAGAGCCTACAGTATGGTTGAGAAAGAAGTGTTGGTATGTGTATACGGGGTTAAGAAAATGCACCAATACCTATTTGGTCTCCAGTTCGAGCTCGAAACCGACCACAATTGCTTCACTGCTCTCAGAAAGCAAAGGTATCAACACCAATGCTTCGTCCCACATCCAAAGATGGGCACTAACATTGTCTGCATATGACTATGTAATCCGTCACAGACCAGGCACTGAGAACTGCGCTGACGCCCTCAGTTGGCTACCATTGCCCACCACCGGGGTGGAAATGGCGCAACCCGCAGACTTGCTTCTGGTAATGGATGCTTTTGAGAGTGAGGGGGTCACCCGTCACAGCTCGCCAGATCAGGAACTGGACCAGCCAGGACCCTGTGCTATCACTAGTAAAAAGCTGCATCCTTAATGGGAGCTGGTCGGCAGTTCCCGGGGAAATGCAAGATGAAATTAAGCTGTTCCACCAGCGTAAGGATGAATTGTCCATCCAATCGGACTGTCTCCTATGGGGGAATCACGTGCTTTTGCCAAAAAAAGGCAGGGAAACGTTTATACGCAACCTACACAGTACCCACCCAGGCATAGTCATGATGAAGGCTATCGTCAGGTCGCATGTTTGGTGGCCCAGCATTGACTCTGAATTGGAGTCATGCGTACACCAATGCAACACTAGCTCACAGTTGAGCAACGCATCCAGGGAGGTCCCACTGAGCCTGTGGTCATGGCCCTCCAAACCGAGGTCCAGGGTCCACTTAGATTTTGCTGGCCCTTTTCTAGGAAAGATGTTTCTAGTAGCAGTGGACACTTACTCTAAATGGATTGAATGTATAATAATGTCATCATGTACGTCCACTGCCACCACTGAAAGCCTCAGGGCCATGTTCGTCACCCATGGTTTGCCTGACGTCCTTGTCAGTGACAATGGACCATGTTTCACCAGCTCGGAATTCAACGAGTTCATGACCTGCAATGGCATTAAGCATGTCAGGTCTGCCCCATTTAAGCTCGCATCCAATGATCAAACGGAACAAGCAGTCCAAACCATCAAGCAGAGTTTGAAATGCGTAACGAACGACTCCTTGCAGACCCGGTTATCTCGGGTCCTGCTCAGCTACCAGACTCGCCCCCACTCACTCACCGGGTTCCCCTGAAGAATTGTCAATGAAGAGAGCACTCAAAACCAGGCTCTCCTTAGTCCACCCGGATCTCAATGATCACGTAGAAACCCGGCGGCACCGGCATAACGCGTACCACGATCGCGCGGCGGTATCGTGTGACATTGAGGTTAATGATCCTGTGTTTGTTCTCAATTATGGTTATGATCCCGAATGGATTTTATAATTCAGCAGAGGAGGACAAATAGTTTAATTAGGAGGTGGAAAATAGAGTATGAGAGGAAGCTTGCTGGGAAAATAAAAACCGACTGCAAAAGCTTCTATAGCTACGTGAAGAGAAATAGATCAGTGAAGACAAATATAGGTCCCTTGCAGTCAGAGTCAGGTGAATTTATAATGGGGAATAAAGAAATGGCGGACCAGCTCTAACCATACAGATTCCACACATCATCCAAGCTAATATCCTTCCTTACTATTGCATTAACCTCCTCTTTAACCAGCGACGCTACTCCACCTCCTTTTCCTTTCTGTCTATCCTTCCTGAATATTGAATACCACTGGATGTTGAGTTCCCAGCCTTGGTCACTCTGGAGCCATGTCTCCGTAATCCCAATTACATCATATCCGTTAACAGCTGTCTGCGCAGTTAATTTATCCACCTTATTACGAATGTGCCTCGCATTGAGACACAGAGCCTTCAGGCTTGTTTTTTTAATACTCTTTGTCCTTTTAGAATTATGTTGTAATGTTGCTCTTTTTGATTTTTGCCTTTGATTTCTCTGCCCTCCACTTTTACTTATCTCCTTTCTACCTTTTGCTTCTTCCCCCATTTTACTTCCCTCTGTCTCCCTGCATAGATTCCCATCCCCCTGCTATATTAGTTTAACATCTCCCCAACAGTACTAGCAAACACTCCCCCTAGGACATCGGTTCCGGTCCTGCCCAGGTGCGGACCGTCCGGTTTGTACTGGTCCCACCTCCCCCAGAACTGGTTCCAATGTCCCAGGAATTTGAATCCCTCCCTCTTGCATCATTCCTCAAGCCACGTATTCATCTGAGCTATCCTGCAATTCCTACTCTGACTAGCACGTGGCACTGGTAGCAATCCTGAGATTACTACCTTTGAGGTCCTACTTCTTAATTTAACTCCTAGCTCCATAAATTCAGCCTGTAGGACCTCATCCCATTTGTGACCTATATTGTTGGTACCTATATGCATCATCTGGTTGTTCACCCTCTCCCTCCAGAATGCCCTGCAGCCACTCCAAGACATCCTTGACCCTTGCACCAGGGAGGCAACATACCATCCTGGAGTCTCGACTGCAGCCGTAGAAATGCCTATCTATTCCCCTTACAATAGAATCCCTACCACTATAGCTCTCCCTCTCTTTTTCCTGCCCTCCTGTGCAGCAGAGCCACCCATGGTTCCAAGGATGATGGACTTCAGTTACGTGAATAGACTGGAGAAGCTGGGGTTGTTCTCTTTAGAGCTGAGAAGATTGAGAGGAGATTTGATAGAGGTGTTCAAAATCATGAGGGGTATCGACAAAATAGATCGAGAGAAACTGTTCCCATTGGCAGAAGGGTCGAGAACGAGAGGCACTGATTTAAGGTGATTAGGAAAAGAACCAAGGGTGAAATAAGAAAATAACTTTTTTACACAGTAAGTGGTTAGGATCTGGAATGCACTGCCTGAGAGGATGGTGGAGGCTGGACTCAGTCATCGCTTTCAACAGGGAATTGGATAAGTACCTGAAAGAAAATAAATTGTGGGTCTATGGGAAAACGGTGGGGAAGTGGGACTAGCTAAGGCGCTCTTGCAGAGAGCTGCCACGGGCTCGATGGGCCGAATGGTCTCCTTCTGTGCTGTACCCATTCTATGATATTTACTGGGGCAGGATTTCCAAGCAAGGCAAAGGGAGAGGAGTTCCCGCTCCCCATGTTTTAATTCCATGGTGTGTGTTTTTTTTGCAGGTTCCCCGTCTGGAAGCAAGCATGATTGACAGGCTTGGCTCCCTGTTGGGCAGGGAATGTTGCCAAACAGCCCAGGAACAGCTAGGTTTCCGACTCAAACCCCTCGTTTTGGGGGTGTTAAAATTACCCTCTTTGTGCCAAAAAACCTGTTATCCCATTCACCGCAGCAACTATAGAGATAGCAGTAATTCAGTCCCACTAGTCACCCAATTGCATGATTGACCCTGTCGAACTTCCCAGAGTCAGGCAATCTTGGCGGGTGTGTGCACCAGTATCAGCACACCTTGGGGCAGCAGCATACGGCACTAGCTATCAC
Organism: Pristiophorus japonicus; assembly: GCF_044704955.1. Classification (NCBI taxonomy): domain Eukaryota; kingdom Metazoa; phylum Chordata; class Chondrichthyes; family Pristiophoridae; genus Pristiophorus; species Pristiophorus japonicus. The sequence goes on along the minus strand of NC_091983.1, from coordinate 119,625,552 downwards.
TGGAGGGCAAAGCTTGCAGGTCCAGCTGAAAAAGTAAATGAATACGAGAAATCAGCCTCTGTTCAGAAACCGCCAACATTAATGAATGAAAAATCTTCTCCTGAATGTCCCAGGCCATGGATTCTTGTGGACCCCACTTCTTGCTGCAGCAATATACTGTGCATCTGCATCATGGGGCAATACGCTGAGGCGGGGCTAGTGGAAATTCTAGCGTGTGATTGCATCCCTCAGTCCTGCCTCCATTTATTATGTCAGCCTGCAAGGGGGCGGACAAAACAGCCAACCGCCTACCCCTGCTCTCACAGGAAATCCCAGGGCAAATGCCAATGGGATGGAAACCCAGTATTGCCGGGTCCTGCCCCAATACTCCTCTCCTCCCATTCTGGATCCATCGTCAATCTTCTTGCGATTTTAGTGGTCCTTATGTTTTGTGACTGGGTTAAAGCTAAGACTACAAAATATGCTTTATTTTTGTCATGTTATACGATGATATGTTATTGTGTACATTTCACAAAATCACTCAGGTTTGAAGTGAATTGCAGATAGTTTTGGAAAGACACTTGCAATCCCAATGGCTTAGTGGGTAACTGCACCACCTAGTGCGGTATACAGACATGTAGATCAGGAACTACCATTCTCAATCTCTGTGCTGAGTTAGCTGATCTTTGATGGGCGGGGGGGAGGGGAGGGGGGGGGTGAGGAGCTCAATGATTATTGTCAATGTCCCCAGTCTCGGGTGAGGAAAATCAGCCCCAGTTGCCCCTCACCCCTTCTCTTGAATCTATCCAGTGAACTCCTCCCCGCTGGAAATGTGGATATCGACTGAGGATAAGATCAGGCTGTAATACTATGAACAGTACAATAGCTTACCAACACTGAGAGAAAAAAATCAATGGCCAAGTCAACCTAGGATGCATCTGCAGCAGGTGACTCTGTAGTGACATAGCATTATACAGCATTATATGGAATTACACCATAGAAACATGCCGTTTGACCCAAACAGACCACGTTGATGGTTAGCCTCCACACAAGCAGCAATCCTAATCTCATTGCCTGTCCTTTTCTCATATTGCATTATCTCCCTTTCCTTAAACCACATTTATTCTTAAATGTTGACATGCTTCAATTGCCAACTCCAATAGTGCATTTCACAGCCTCACAACCATGTGTGTAAAAAATGTTCTCTCGCTCCCTGTCCTAAATCTCTTACATTTAATCTTATTATGCCCTTTTTCTAATTTTAAACACTACTATCAGATCAGCTCGTAATCTTTTCCTCTAATGAAAACAGTCCCTAATTTCAAGAGAGACCACCATCTCAAATCTACATTATATCTGAGGAGCAAGAGTAGATAAAAATTATAAAAGAAGAAAAATTATGATTCCTGTGAATCCAGTAGATATATATTAGCAACAAAAAACATGAGCCTAATTTTTATTAAAAGTAGCTATTGTGTAATAAATAGATTTGCATGTTTAAGGTGGACTATTATATTGTGTGAAGGGAATATTTTATTTTTAATAACAAATTGCAGGCTGAAAGAGTTCTGGAAATGTTTTCTGTTGTTCACATGCTACAGTGATCAAAGCTTGGATTACAGATTGAATAAAATAAATAGGTGTAAGCTTCACCTCTAGTGTTACAAGTTATATGTGCTGCTTATTTGTCACTTTTAAGAAGTGAATTAATGAATGGAATTGCATTTTGGTTTCAAATGAATGAAACCAGGTCTAACACCTATAACTGATTGATATGGGCGGATTTATCACTGTGAGGAACTTTATTATCATAATCACTTATTTACTGTCTGCCTTTTCATAGAGTGCTGGATTTGAAACATTATTGGACATTGCGGTGATTTGTATTGAAGCTAAGAGACTTTGCCATATTTATACATAGTGAAGGGCACAATGACACGATCACATGAGGTAATCATGACACATTTGTGCAACCCAACAGATTTATTATTTTACCTTAACTTTACAGGATCCAAATAAAAATGTATTTTTTTTAAAAGCATGGCCAAGCAGCCTGAGCCTACCCCGCAAGGTGAACGTGCCATGTCCAACCTGCAGGCTATGCTGAGGAGTTTTGGGACCCTTGGTAATGCAACCACTCCACCCTGTGACTTAGGAACACCATTCATTACGCTCCGAGTCATGAACCTCCTTAAAAACGCCAAAGGACCTTTGGGTTGGGTACAGATGCTATAGGGGTGCTGCATTATTGTCACTCTTGAGGCAGAGATGAAAGAAAGAAAGTGAGTGAGTGAGTGAATTAGTTAGTGAGTGAGTATGCATGCATGCAATAACTGTTAGACTGAGTACTGTTTAACTCCAAGAGGTATGACCTTGGCTCTGCTTTATTAAGGCCCAAAGTGACTAATATACAAAATAACTGGCCTTTTATACTTGTGCTGCACACACGTGCGTGCAGCCCAATGACCACCAACAGTGACGTCATCTAGTGGCTAGTGATCCCAAAAGTACATACATGACACTATTCCCCCTCTGAGATATTAACACAGTTTTTTACAAATTGAAACGGTCTGGTGTTTCATGCTCCCGGGTTGACCATCTCAGTTCAACTCCAGCCTTGGGTAAGTGTTCAGAGTCTGTTGTGACTGGTGGTTGGGTGGCTGACCTGGTGGGAGTAGCAATGGCCATGTCAGGGATTCAAAGTTCATTTTCATTGAACATGTCAGTAATTGAAAGTCCCGATTCACTGATGACCACTGAGTCCTCTGATGACTGGGGGTAGGTTGGTTGGTCGGCAATTGTCTCTTCCTCCGACTGTTCTGGTTCATCTGTGTGCCGCAGCTTTGTCTGATCCCCAGAATCAGGGGAAGTCATAACGGGGAACAAAGAAATGGCAGACCAATTGAACAAGTACTTTGGTTTGGTATTCACGAAGGAGGACACAAACAACCTTCCGGATATAAAAGGGGTCAGAGGATCCAGTAAGAAGGAGGAACTGAGGGAAATCCTTATTAGTTGGGAAATTGTGTTGGGGAAATTGATGGGATTGAAGGCCAATAAATCCCCAGGGCCTGATGGACTGCATCCCAGAATACTTAAGGAGGTGGCCTAGGAAATAACGGATACATTGACAGTCATTTTCCAACATTCCGTAGACTCTGGATCAGTTCCTATGAAGTGGAGGGTAGCCAATGTAACCACACTTTTTAAAAAAGGAGGGAGAGAGAAAACAGGGAATTATAGACCGGTCAGCCTGACATCGGTAGTGGGTAAAATGATGGAATCAATTATTAAGGATGTCATAGCAGCGCATTTGGAAAGAGGTGACATGATAGGTCCAAGTCAGCATGGATTTGTGAAAGGGAAATCATGCTTGACAAATCTTCTGGAATTTTTGAGGATGTTTCCAGTAGAGTGGACAAGGGAGAACCAGTTGATGTGGTGTATTTGGTTTTCAGGAGACCTTCGACAAGATCCCACACAAGAGATTAATGTGCAAAGTTAAAGCACATGGGATTGGGGGTAGTGTGCTGACGTGGATTGAGAACTGCTTGGAAGACAGGAAGCAAAGAGTAGGAGTAAATGGGTACTTTTCAGAATGGCAGGCAGTGACTAGTGGAGTACCGCAAGGTTCTGTGCTGGGGCCCCAGCTGTTTACATTGTACATTAATGATTTAGATGAGGGGATTAAATGTAGTATCTCCAAATTTGCGGATGACACTAAGTTGGGTGGCAGTGTGAGCTGCGAGGAGGATGCTATGAGGCTGCACAGTGACTTGGATAGGTTAGGTGAGTTGGCAAATGCATGGCAGATGAAGTATAATGTGGATAAATGTGAGGTTATCCACTTTGATGGTAAAAACAGAGAGACATTATCTGAATGGTGACAGATTAGGAAAAGGGGAGGTGCAACGAGACCTGGGTGTCATGGTACATCAATCATTGAAGGTTGGCATGCAGGTACAGCAGGCGGTTAAGAAAGCAAATGGCATGTTGGCCTTCATAGCGAGGGGATTTGAGTACGGGGGCAGGGAGGTGTTACTACAGTTGTACAGGGCCTTGGTGAGGCCACACCTGGAGTATTGTGTACAGTTTTGGTCTCCTAACTTGAGGAAGGACATTCTTGCTATTGAGGGAGTGCAGCGAAGTTTCACCAGACTGATTCGCGGGATGGCGGGACTGACATATCAAGAAAGACTGGATCAACTGGGCTTGTATTCACTGGAGTTCAGAAGAATGACAGGGGATCTCATAGAAACGTTTAAAATTCTGATGGGTTTAGACAGGTTAGATGCAGGAAGAATGTTCCCAATGTTGGGGAAGTCCAGAACCAGGGATCGCAGTCTAAGGATAAGGGGTAAGCCATTTAGGACCGAGATGAGGAGAAACTTCTTCACCCAGAGAGTGGTGAACCTGTGGAATTCTCTACCACAGGAAGTTGTTGAGGCCAATTCACTAAATATATTCAAAAAGGAGTTAGATGAAGTCCTTACTACTAGGGGGATCAAGGGGTATGGCGAGAAAGCAGGAATGGGGTACTGAAGTTGCATGTTCAGCCATGATCTTATTGAATGGCGATGCAGGCGCGAAGGGCCGAATGGCCTACTCCTGCACCTATTTTCTATGTTTCTATGTTTCCTGCATGTTTGCCCATTTTTGAGCTTGACACTAAATACTCTGTTGCCCTCCTTGGCCATGACAGTACCAGCGATCCACTTGGGACCCTGACTATAATTCAGAACATATACAGGATCATTTACAGAAATATCGCGTGACACAGCTGCGCGATTGTGATACCCTTGCTGACTTTGTCTTCTATATTAAACATGATTATTCAAGTCAGGGTGTAAAAGAGATAGCTTGGTCTTACGACCTCTCTTCAGCATTAATTCAGCAGGCGAGACCCCGGTGAGCGTGTGTGGTCTTTTCCTGTAACTAAGCAGTATGCATGACAGGCGGGTCTGCAGTGACCCTTGGTTACTCGCTTCATACTCTGCTTTATGATTTGGGCAGCACATTCTGCTTGCTCATTGGATGCAGATTTGAATGGTGCTGACCTTACATGTTTGATACCACTGAGTTTCATGAACTCTTGAAACTCCTGACTGGTGAAACAACGATGTCAGGCAGACCATGTGTCATGAACATGGCACTGAGATTCTCAATCGTAGCTGTGGATGTGCTGGCTGACATGATTATACACTCTATCCACTTTGAATATGCATCCACCACAACTAAAAACATCTTCTCCAGGAAGGGACTTGCAAAGTCTATGTGCATCCTGGACCATGGTTTGGACGGCCACGACCACAGACTCAGCGGCGATTCCGCTGGTGCTTTGCTGAGCTGCATACAAGTGTTGCACTGATGCACACATGATTCGAGCTCAGAATCAATTCCCAGCCACCATACATGAGACCTGGCGATGACTTTTATCATGACAATGCCGGGATTTGTACTATATAGCTCACGTACAAATTTCTCTCTTCCTTTCTTGGGCAAAACAACACGATTGCCCCACAGTATATAATCCGACTGAATAGACAGTTCGTCTTTGTGACGAATATAAAGTTTGGTTTGCTGGCACATTTGCTTGCGTATGGCAGACCAATCACCTTTGAAAATGCAATTCTTCACCACCGATAAAATCGGGTCCTGGCTGGCCCAGCTCTTAACTTGTTGAGCCGTGACAGGGGTTCCTTCACTCTCATAAGCATCCATAACTAACAATAGGTCCGCCGGTTGTGGCGTTTCCACCTCCGGTGTGGGCAACAGCAGATGGCTCAAAGCATCGGCACAATTCTCGGTGCCAGGTCTATAGCGAATGACATAACCATAAGCGGATAATGTCAGCGACCACCTCTGGATACAGAATGAAGCATTGGTATTGTTAGCTTTGTTTTCGGAGAACAGTGAAATGAGCGGCTTGTGATCTGTTTCCAGTTCAAACCAAAGACCAAACAGGTACTGATGCATCTTTTTAACCCCATACACACAGGCTAGTGCTTCTTTCTCTACCATGCTGTAGGCTCTTTCCACTTTAGACAAACTTTTTGAAGCATACGCGACTGGTTGAAGTTTACCCGACTCTTTAGCTTTTTGGAGTGCGTAACCAATTTCATGTGACGAAGCATCACAGGCCAATACTAAAGGTTTACATGGGTCATAATGTACCAGCAGCTTGTTAGAGCAAAGCAGATTAGTGGCTTTCTTAAAAGCTCTGTCTTGAGACGCACCCCACACCCAGTTGTCGCCTTTTCTTAGCAGCATGTACAGAGGCTCTAATAAGGTGCTCAATTTAGGCAGGAAGTTACCGAAGTAGTTGAGTAGACCCAGGAACGAACGCAGCTCCGTCACATAATGTGGCTTGGGTGCATTCTTGATGGCCTTGGTTTTCGTGTCTGTGGGCCTGATACTGCCAGCAGCAATTTTCCTCCCCAGGAATTTGACCTCTGGTGCCATGAAGACGCACTTCGAGCGTTTCAGTCTGAGTCCCACTTTGTCCAGATGATGTAGAACCTCTTCCAGGTTGTTCAGATGTTCCTCGGAGTCACGACCTGTGATCAGGATGTCATCTTGGAACACGACGGTTCTGGGAACGGACTTCAGTTAACTCTCCATGTTCCTCTGAAGTATTGCTGCAACCAAGCGAATTCCAAAAGGGCACCTGTGATAAATAAACAGTCCTTTATGCGTGTTAATGCACATAAGTCTCTTCGACGTCTCAACCAGCTTCTGTGTTATGTAGGCCGACGTTAAGTCCAGTTTGATGAATGACTTCCCCCCGGCTAGCATTGCAAACAAGTCATCAGCTTTCGGTAACGTGTACTGATCCTGTTTCGAAACCCTGTTGATCGTAGCCTTGTAGTCTCCACAGATTCTGACTGTGTCATCACTTTTCAGCACAGGAACAATGGGGCTGGCCCATTCATTAAATTCGACCTGTGATATGATCCCTTCATACTGGAGTCTGTCCAGCTCGATTTTGACCTTCTCCTTCATCATATACGGAACTGCCTGAGCTTTGTGATGGACGGGTCTTGCATCCGAGTCCATGTGGATCTGCACCTTGGCTCCCGTGAAGTTGCCGATGCCTGGTTCGAACAGCGAGGGGAACTTGCTCAGTACTTGGGCACATGTATCTTTCTCCGATGACAACGCCTTGATGTCGTGCCAGTCGCATCTGAATTTTGAAGCCAGTTCCTGCCGAACAGCATTGGGCCATTGCCTGGGACAATCCATAGCAGTAACTCGTGAACCGCACCATCATACGACACTTTAATTGTGGCACTGCCAATCACCGTTATGAGTTCTTTGGTGTAGATGTGCAACTTGGCATTGACTGGACTCAGCCTGGACCTCACAGCCTTAGTATCCCACAGCTTGTCGAATGCCCTCTGGCTCATTATCGATTGACTCGCTCCGTATCAGTTCGATCGCTACCGGCACCCCATTAAATTTCATGTTGATCATTATCGGTTTGCTCTTCGTTAGGAATGAGTACAGTCCATATATTTCCTCATCTGGTGTCTCGGATTGCGTATCTAGATCCGTGCCAGTCTGACCATCATCCTCCACGTGGTGTGTTGCAGCACGCTTGCTCATCTGCAGACACTTGTGCTGGAGATGCCCCACTCTCAGACAGCCTTTTCAACTATATTGCGTAAATCGGCACTGCTGGTGACGGTGATTTCCCCCACAACGCCAGCACGGAGAAATCGGATGCATTCCTGCTGACGGACTTTGGGCAGCCACAGGTTTCGCGTACGCAGTCGGGTAGGCCCTGCCAAGTGCCGCTCTGCTGAATCAATCATATTTATAGTACTTGCTGAGTTTCGATTTTTCACTGATATCTGCTTTAGACTTCTATCCGTCGTCATGCATGACTGAGCGATCGTGATGGCCCTGTTCAAGTCCAACGTCTGCACCGCCAGTAGTTTACACAGGATCATCTCGTGGTTGATGCCGATTATAAGGAAGTCCCGCAGCATGGCTGCCAACACAGCCGCGAACTTACACGGTCCCGCTAGATGTCTCAGCTCGGCAGCGAATTCCGCCGCATTCTAGCCCTCTGAGCAAACGTGCGTGTAAAATCTGTATCTCGAGATGATGATGCCTTCGTCTGGCTTAAGTTGATCCTGTACCAATGTACACAATTCTTCATACGTCGTCTCTGTTGGACTCACAGGCAGGAGTAGATTCTTAATCAGACCATAAATTTTTGGACCTCAAACTGTGAGGAACACCGCCTGGAACACTCTTGCGTGCAGCCCAATGGCCTTCAACAGCAATACCATCGAGTGGCTAGTGATCCCAAAAGTACATACATGACAGAACGAAAAAAAGAAAGAAAGGAAGAGATAAAGATGAAAGAAAGAAAGAGGCAGAGAAGAAAGAAAGAAAAAGGCAGAGAAGAAAATAAGAAAGGAAAAAGAAAGACTTGCATTTGTATAGCACCTTTCATGACCACCGGATGTCCCAAAGCGATTTACACCAATGAAGTACTTTTTGAAGTGTAGTCATTGTTGTAATGTAGAAAATGCAGCAGCCAATTTGCGCACAGCAAGCTCCCACAAACAGCAATGCGATAATGACCAGATAATCTGTTTTTATTTTAGTGCTGTTGACTGAGGGATCAATATTGGTCAAGGCACCGGGGGTAACTCCCCTGCTCTTCTTTGAAAGAGCCATGGAATCTTCCGTAAAGGAAAATTGAATGTATTTGAAGCAGAGCAAGATATAGGGTTATTGGGAGAAGAGCAGAATAAAGCATGAGCTTCGAAGTGTGAAGACACACATAAGAACCAGATAACAAGGTGTTATGTTTTTAAGTTTTTTCTAACTTTCTTACTGATTATTTCAGCTCTCTACTTGGTCCATCCTTGTTTTGACATCCAAGTAAGCTTCTGGTAAAGTGCACAGAAATACGAAGAGTAAACCCTGTCTGGCTGTGCTTTATGCTACTCGACTTATCTTCTGTCTCAATTGCATCTTCAAAACCAGTAGTGCATCACATTAAACCTTGTTTTAAGTTTAAAATACCAAGCAACTTTATTTTACAAAAGATAAACCGGCACATAAATATCAATCGGATAATATATAAAGACATCTTTCCATCGTCACTCATCAAAGGAACAAAATAATAAAAAGATTGCGAATCTCTAATCTGTTGCGTTATAAATAATTTTTAAATAAGTGTTTATTTTCCATGAATTTCTGACAAAAGCCTAAAGCCTTGAAAGCCTAATTAATCTATACCATTTCTTTGAAATTCAAACTAATTTTTCTCTCTTTCTGGCAGTTTTCAATGGATCAGTTCTTTTCTAACTGAGATTTCAAACAGACTCCCATTGCAAACATAATCAAGGGCGAATTTTACCTCCGCACAGCGGTAACTGGGAGAAACAGGACTTAAAATCGAACGGCTCTACTTGCTGCCCCATTTCTGCCTTGCAGCAGCATTAACCCAGCTGTTTTTGCTGTTTGCTGAGGCTTTCACCTGGTAGCCCGCTCAATAAACCTGTCAGGGAAGAGGCAGAGGCTTTAAAAGGTAAGCTTTAAATTTATCTTTGTGGCTGCAGGATGAATAGGAATGCTCTTCTGGACTCTGCTGCCCAGTGCTCCCCCACCCTTCCCACCCACATGACCCAGTCAAATCTTTTCACCTCCATGACAGCAGGTGGTCTTCAGGCTGCCCGATCATTGTTTGACAGAAGCTAGTCAGCTGCCACGTTATGCCTGTCTCTAGGATGTAAATGTAGCCCAGCAGTTTGTAATGTATTTGCTTCATGGGTTCTTTGCTTAAGAATTCATAGCAACACATTGCTATTAAGAACCAGTTGGTTTATTAACAAAGGTTTAACAATCACACTACACATTACCAGTTCATCCACTAGGCTTACAACTGCATACCTCATCGTGGATGACCTAGACCCAACTGACTAGGGTTTCATTAAGTCTTGTGAACATCACATGACTGGCTAAGCTATTCACAATGCAACAGCTCTGCAAACCTGTGCATACATCACACAGTTAATATCGGCAGAGCTCCCTACAGAAACTCCCAGGCGAGTGGACTGCACGTCCCACCAGCTTTCTGACCGGGAGTTACAATTTCCCCTTTAGTCCTTTTTATTTTCCAGAAAAGCATTACCAAGACTTCCTGGTCTCTCTCCAAATTGTAACCACCAAAGTTTTCAACATTGTATTGATACAGGGTTGGTATTGGAATCAGAACTGTACTATTTTTTTAATGCATATGTAAAAGAAGACATTTTCATTTATCTAGAGCCTTTCACAACCTCAGGGCATTTTACAGTTAATGTACCTTTGAAGTGTGGTCACTGTTGTAATGCAGGCAGCCAATTTGTGCATAACAAGGTCCCACAAACAGCAATTTGATCAGGACCAGATAATCTGTTTATTTAGTGATGCTGGTTGAGGGATAAATATTGGCCAGGGAATCGGGAAGAACTCCCATGCTCTTCTTCAAAATATTGTCATGGGATCTTTTACGTCTACCTGAGAGGGCAGACCGACCTCAGGTAACATCACATCCGAACGACAGCACCTCCGACAGTGAGTCACTTCCTCAATACTGCGCTAAAGTGTCAGCCTAGATTTTGTGCTCATGTCTCTGAGTGAGACTTGAACCCACAACCTTTGCTATCACTGAGCCATGGCTGACACATCATGTACTGTGACTGGATTTAAAAGGAGAGCAACTAAATCAAAAATACTTCATTTAGGTCACACAGTGACTTCAGCTTCTTCCAGACAAAACTCCAAAAATTGTTATGTATATAGTACAGAGTGTATTTAATAATAATTGATAACATTGATACAATGGTAACAGCACTTCACATCTCCCTCTCGGGGTAATTTTGACTTTTGTGAATCAGCTGCCCGTTAAACATCTCTCCTGATTCTCATTCCAGTTGAAGTCATTCATTCATAAAGCTGTCATTTATCCACTCTAATAATAAGGGCTGGATTTTCAGCTGATTAGCACCCCATTTAGCGCCTTGATGGGGAGCAAAAACAATTTTTTTGGCGTGAAACGAGGCGTACAAGATTTTGTGCCCAGGCGGAATTTTCGCCAATGGTTTTGTGGCAGCGCTAAAACTTAACGACTGCCCGCTGTTTTGACCGTTTGAATGACATAAATTGTCGTGCATTGCTGCGCAAGCGCCCTGGGAGGAACTTTCGAGCATATCACCCGATTTAGCGTCCGCCCGGGAACCCGCCAGCAAAAAGCAGTCGGACCCAGGGTGCACCAGCTGCTAACGGTGCCTTCTTGAAAATGGAGGAGTAAGTTGGAGTTCTGACTGATTAAAAGCATTGGGAGAAGAACGCTGCATTATTGCATACTTTTAATTGTGAAGTTTATGTGAGTTTATAGTTTGTTTTAAAGGACATTTAAGGACATTTTAAAAGATGGGGGCCTTGCTATGTCGGGAGTCAGTAATCCTGGCTGCTATATTTATACGGCGTCGTGTTGGAAGATCATTTTCAATGTAATCGAAGAGGTTGCAGATTTTTGGCGAGGAGGCCTTAACCCCCACGAGTTTACAGGGAATATTGCTCATACCTGCAGCTCTCTGAGGCACAGTGCATTAGAAGGCTGTGCTTCCGAAAAGAGGTGGTCACAGAGATGTGCCAGCTCATACAGGCAGACCTACAGCCTACCAGCGGCACCAGGACAGCACTGCCCATCGAGGTGAAGGTGACTGCGGCACTTGCCTTCTATGCCTCCGGCTCCTTTCAGGCATCAGCAGAGGACATATGCTCCATCTCGCAGCACGTTACACATTACTGCATTCGCCAGGTGACTATTGTACGCACATAGGATGGACTTCATAAACTTCCCAATGACCAAGGAGACACAAAATGAGAGGGCTGTAGGTTTTGAACAATTTGCTGGTTTTCCCAAGGTTCAGATGCCCTTGACTGTATGCACATCGCCCTGCGAGCACCTTTACAGAATCCAGAGGTTTACCGAAACCGAAAGGGATTCCACTCCATGAATGTACAGTTCGTCTGCAACCATACTCAGTGCATCATGGTAGTCAATGCCTAATATCCAGGGAGCATCCATGATACTTTCACCTTGCGTGAAAGCAGTATATCACATATGTTCCAGCGTCAACCACAAGGCCAGAGCTGGATGATGGGGGAACAAATGTTTCGGCCTCGCCAGCTGGCTCATGACCCCCCCTCTGGAACCCTCAGACAGAAGCCAAGCATCGCTATAATGAGAGTCATGCAAGCACACACAACATCGTCGAACAGATAATTGGAGTGCTCAAGCAGCGCTTTTGATGCCTGAACCACTTTGAAGGCTGCCTGCAATACTCCTCGAAGCAGATCTTTGAGTTCATTGTGGTGTGCTGCATGCTACACAACTTAGCCATCATGAGGGGACAGGATTTGCCAATAGAGATTGCAGGACCACCTCAGGAGAGAGGTGGGGGGGATGGGGGGGGGAGGAGGAGGAGGAGGAAGACGAGCCTGGTGAGGAACCCATGCCACCATCACCCCCACCACAACCACAGGGGAGGCATTGTGGAAATTTCGCTGCTGCAAAAACCTTACGTCAACAGCTCATATTTGAACGCTTTGCTTGAAGAGTGAACGGCAAGTTTTGACCATTGCCTGGCCACTCTATCCCACCATGTTGACTATTCCCCCTCTTATTCTGCAAATGAGACACAACACAGTAATGGTTATGTTGAACAAAAGAATGTATTAAACATTGTAAACTTTGTCAACTTTAATAAAATAACATAAATTAGCTACATCCAGCAGTGTGATAATTCAACAACAACAACAACATTATGAACAAGATAAATCAGAACATAATAATAAAACATAAAACATAGGATTCATCCAGCATCAACAACATAAATGCAGCAACCCCTACCCCATTATCTTTTACCACTAGCTCTTCCCCTTCCCCCCCACCCCCCACCCGCCCCCTTACCTTATCCCCCTTCCTTGCCTGCTGCTCCTAACCGAAGTGGTACCAAGATGGCATGCAGCAACGTTGTCAGAGCGTTGTTGTGTTGGGGGGAGAGACAATGGAGATGCTGCCTGGGGATACACTGGACCAGCTCGTGGCGTGAAAGGTCCAGCTTCTGACTAGAAAGTCTCTTCAGTGATGTCGCCAGTCACAGGTGGTTGTGGTTTGGGTGTGACACTGGGGAATACAGAGAGTATGGACTGCATCACCTGCCCAAGCTGAAGCAGAGCTTGTGCCTGTGATGGACCATATCCCACAAGGCTTCGCGCCACACTCTCCGGGACTCCAGTGTCACTGATAGAGGCCACCAGCCTTATGTGGGCACTAATGGCCTCGCAGATATCACCGCTCGCACTGACAATCTGCGACCCTACCTCCGTAATGGTTGCAGTGAGAGTCTCGATGGTCGCGGGTATCCTACCCAAGACATCAAGGAGCTGATGGGTGAACTGGATGCTCTCGCTGGACAGTCCCACCATGTCCAGTTCCACATCTGCCTGTCTGTCAGCAGACCAACTTTGCCGACTCACCCTCCGGAGACATGGCATACAGGATTCGACCCCAGAACTGCGTTGCTGCATGCCACTAGTCCCAGGAGCCTCGGAGGATTCAAACCCCGAGAAAGTTATGTCAACATCCTCAGATGAGGTGAGTGCCGGTGGTAAACAAGGGGTGGATTGCATTTGCCCGGAGTCGGCTGATCTTCAAACTCATCCTCTTCTTCTTCCTTCACCTCCACATGATGGCCTGACTTAGAGTGTTGCTTTGAGGAATGCTGCGGCTGTGGCTGGTCATCTTGAAGTAGAAAGCAACAAAGTGGTTAGCAGAGGGGGGGGGGTCAGGGTGACATGAGGAAGGTCGCATAGCACATTTGAAGGACCGCTGCTACTCCATTATATCTAGTCCACAGACATTGCATGACATTGCCCCAATGGTGGAACCCAAAATGAGTACCCTTGAGCAGGTTATTCGTGAGTAAGTGTCATTTGATAGCACTGTCGATGATTCTTCCCATCAGTTTAGTGATGATTGAAAGTCGGCTGATGGGGTGGTAATTGGCTGGGTTGGATTTATGCTGTCTTTTGTGGACAGGGCATACCTGGGCAATTTTCCACTTTGTTGGGTAGATGCCAATATTGCAGCTGTACTGGAATGGTTTGGTTCGAGGTGTGGCCATTTCTGGAGCACAACACTTCAGCACTACAGCCGGGATGTTGTCAGGGCCCATAGTCTTTGCTGTTGTGATATATTCTTTACGACATCACAAACACACACTACAAGATGGCTCCAATACATCATGTGACTGTATCACGTAACCCTTTTATTATCTACAGCAGTAGTTGCATTACCACAGTAGTCCACCAGGTGGAGCTGTAGACCATCAGGTGGAGCTCTATTACACTTCTCCCTCCTTAATGAAGAAGTAATCATCACAAAATAATCATCATACATAACTTGCATGGTTATACACACAAAAAAAGATATGGACTTATTTTGGCATATTTACAAATCAAACTTAACCACTGGTTTTCTATTTTGAAGAGGATACCTTCGCTCTAAAACAGAACTTTCTAAACTTGGTGTCGAACGTAGACTCATTCTAAGCTGAGCCTGAGGAGAGCTTTCTGCCAGGGTAACCCTTGATCTAAATTTGGACTCTCTACAACTTCAGACTGTTTATCTGCCTGACTCGGACTCAGACTTCAATTCTGACATTCTCTTGGACTTATTTCTAGAACATTTGATGCTCTGGTACTCTACTTGTAACAAGATTATCTGACTCATCAGAAGTAATCAAATCATTCCAACTTTCAACTCCTTCCACATCTGCAGGTAAAATATGATCAATGTGAACAAACCTAACCTTTCCATGATCAAACAAATATGTGCGAGGATCATATATCTTCACTACTCTTTCTGGTAACCATTTTAAACATTTATGGTGATGGTTCTTCACTTAAACCTTCTGATTCAATTTCACACTGCTCTCTTATTCTACCTATATCATGATTCTCTTTCTGTCTTAATTGTTTCTATTCTACTGACTGTGCTAAGTTTGGCTTTAACAACGAGAACCTGGTTCATGGCTGTCATTTGAGAAACAACTCTGCTGGTGTTCTACCAGTTGCTGTATAAGGAGTATTCTGATAAATAATCAGAAAGTTTGCCAATTTGTGTTCCAATGACAACTGCCATCTCTTTGGATTTGGATCCAAAATTTGCTTGATGAAAGCATGTTTTACAATTTGTACTGTACACTCTGCTGCACCATTTGAAGCAGGGTGGTATGGTGGAACTTTGGTATGTTTCACACCATTTCTGCTCGTGAACTGTGCAAATTCTTCTGAACAAAATTGCGGTCCATTATCAGACACAATTTCTTCTGGGAGGCCATAGGAAAAAAACAATCTTCGCAAATTGTCTAGTGTTTTACCAATTTTTATTTTCCGCATCGGAAACACCTCTACCCACTTCGAATGACTATCAATTACTATGAACAATTGTTGTCCTTCTAACTCAGCAAAATCTACATGTAACCTTTGCCACACCCTTGGAGGCCATTTCCATGGCTGTAATGGTATTGATCGTGGTTTCTTGCTTACCGATTGACATGTTGTACATTGACTAATGATGTACTCTATATCTTTATCTAAACCTGGCCACCATAAGTAATTGTGTGCAAAACTCTTGGTCAAGCACTTTCCCAGGTGCTGGTCATGAAGATCTCCTAACAATTTGGATCTGAATTTATTTGAGATAACCACACTTGCACCCCACATGATACAATCTGTATCCACTGATATAATTCATTCCTATGAACGAAGTATGGATGAATATCTTCCTCTGATACCTGGTTTGGCCAGCTATTTGCTATGTAATCATACAACTTTGACATAACTGGGTCACCTTTACTTGCTCTACCAATCTCTTCAGCTGTGATTGGCAGTTCATCAATGTATGAAAAATAGAATACTTCTTCCCTATTGGGTATAACCTTGATGGGGATGGCAACCTGAATATAGCATCAGCATTACTGTGATCAGCATTACTTCAATCTACCTTAGAGATAATGATCTCAGTTTCTAGTCTTTTGAGTTCTTGCTCAACTTTCCCCTTGAATGCGTATGGTATGGGACGTGGCTTGCAATAAACTGGTCTAGCAACCTTCTGTACTCTGACACTTGCCTTGAAGCCTTGGATTGGACTGCCTATTTTCGCGGAACACCTTTGGATATTGCTTGATTATGTCATCTTTTGATGCAAATCACATTTCAACACAAAAAATCTCATTCCAATCCAGCTTCAGTGATCCCAACCAATTTCTACCTATTAAGACAGGCTTGTCTCCTGTCTCTACTAAGAGAGGCAAGCTCTGAAACTGATCCTTGTATTTCACTGGTATGGTGATACGTCCTACCACAGGAATTTGCTCTCCTGAGTAGCCTCACAGCTCTATCTTCGACTTCTCCAGTGGAAAATCACTCAACTTGTCGAGATATAGTGATTCTGGTACTACTCTCATGGATGCACCAGTGTCGATTTCCATAGGTAACCTGGTTCCTGCAACATCTACTTGGATGATGATACTTTGCGAATTGCTGTTAGGTACCCTCGTGCTCCTAATGACATATATCTCAAGAACCTCCTCGTCCTGTTGCTTCTCTTCAATGCTACGTAGTCTCTGGTAATTTCTTATAGCATTGAACACCAGTTTATTCTTCAGTCGACACGCCTTTGCAAGATGCCCTGTTTTCTTGCAGAAGAAACACTCTGCCTTCACATATGGACAACTTTGCGCAATGTGTTGTCCCAGACACTGATTGCACGACTTCAATGCACCTTGGCCAGTTGCTGAGGCCTTGGGGCTCAACTGCCTTTTACTTTTCACCTGCAGGCAATTCACCTCGGTTGTCTGATGACTCAGAATGGCACAAAATTCTCGGGTGTATTGGTCGGCCATATCCATCAACATAGCTGTCTGACAAGCTAAATCAAAAGTCAAATTAGGGGTTGTCAACAACTTTCTTCTGATTGCTTCATTTTTCATCCCACAAACAAAATGGTCATGCAATGCTCGGTCCTGAAAGTTTCCTAAATTACAGTGAATAGATAGCTTTTTTAATGCTACAATGTATTCACTGATACCCTCATCAGTTAATTGATTTCATATTCCAAAATAATAACTTTCAGAAATTTCCAGGGACTCAGGACTATGGTGCTGTTCTAACTTGGTTAGAATCTTCATTAGTGGTGTGTCCTTCAGCTTGACGGAACAAGCAAATTTTTCAGCGTTTCATAGACTTCAATCAGGAAAAGAGCCCGTTTTCTTTCTAACACCACCCGGTTACGGTTTTCATCATCGGGGACTTCAATGATACTATTTGCGGTGAAAAACATTTCTAGCCACTCCACACATGAGATGAGATATGCTCTGAAAGTCTCTCGGTCACGATGGAATTCACCCAAGTTCCCTATTATCCCATATGCGCGGCCATCTGGACTCTGATAGTTCAGCTAAATGTGCCCGTAATTTACCTTGTATTTGTAGCTGTTCTACAAAACAAAGAACTTCTCAAAGTTGCTCTATCAGATGGCAGGAACATCCACCAATCTTAGCTAGAGAATCCGATTATCCCATCCTCGTCGCCAAAAGTGATATATTCTTTACGACATCATATATACACACACTACAAGATGGCTCCAATACATCATGTGACTATATCACATGACCCTTTTATTATCTACAGCAGTAGTTACATTACCATAGTAGTCTGCTAGGTGGAGCAGTAGTCCACTAGGTGGAGCTCTATTACAGCTGTGTCCCCAGCATTGTGGAAAATTGGAATGGGTCTTTGACCAGTAGCAATTCAACATGAGGCCTCCCTAACCCATTTTCCTTCACAGTCCACTCTGTATCAATTATAAAATGAGCAGTAAACAGTAGGGAAATCTAGGGCCCTGATTTTAATTCTGGACAAGTGGGTGGCAGCTGAGTTAGAAACACTACCGGAGAAAAGAGGCCTGGGCTATTTTAACTCTCAGGCCCCATTAACATACCGCCGATCCACTTCCAAGAATGGGCAGGAAATGGGTGGGAAGCAGCTGCCATCCTCTGTAAAATGGGGCAGCACTAAGATAAGCGTGGGGATGGTGGTTCTGGGGGTCTCACGGTAGGGAATGGAAGCGGAAGTCTGGGGTAGAGAATGCCAGGGATATTCCTTCTCCACCCAACACCACGAGGGAAAGTGTAAAACTTACCTACAGCTTAAGTTACAAAAGCATCGCAACTACTTGTTTTATAGGTTGTCAGATTTTAGGAGTGTGTGTCGTTTGATTTTTGAAAAGGTTAGTTAGCTTTCGCTAATTTTCTAGGTTGGCATGGATACCCACACACCATGAAACTAATCTCCTCTACCCACTCCTACTTTCATCAGTTTCTTCTGGATGATCTGAGGGCTGAGTTCTATAGGTTGGAGCTAGTTCCAATCAATACCCCTCTATTTTCAACACGCAGTACATGTCATACCAGCAACTTCAGAAACAATTGAAGAGAATCAGATTCAATGGCAGTCTAGTACCTCGAATAATGCATAATGGAAGTTTCAGCAATTTCATATCAGATATTGGCCGCAAGAATCCACAGGCCTTTGATCCCAGTGTAAATGCCAGAATCCGTCCATTGGTGACCATCGGCACTGACCCCACTACAGTTTTATAGGTCAGAGTGAGGTCACCCAATTTAAATAATGGTGGGGCGCATCTCAGACACTCACCTGCCTAAAGCTGCTCGGAATGCTGGCAGAACATGTCAGCTCCAAAAGGACCTTTGCAGATGTGTGCCCGTCACCCACCTTTATAAGGGGGGGCAATATGTCCAAAGTAAACTTTCAACCCTTCGGGAATCCATGCTACAATCCAGGACCCCAAGCCTATTGATGTGCAGCCAGACTGAGGACACAGAACACCTCTCCTGGGGGTACCCACCCCATCCTACATAGGTGTCCTTGTTTAGGGCAAAGGAGGGCTCCAACCCCGCAAATTAAGGATCGCCAGAAACTGTCAGGGAAGGCAGGAGCCTGGTATATTCAGTCCCAGTTTAATTAATGGTTCTCCCACTGCACTTCTACCCAATTTAAAGTGAAAGTGCACAGGATCGACTGCCGATGTTTGGCCCCATTGTATTTAACAAATAAGGTTGAAAGATTCAAGGTATCTACCTCAAGGCATCACAAAGTGTCATACTGCCCATGACATGTCCCCACTCCCACCACCCCCTGTAAGATTTTCTCTGACCGCTGGCACTGGTTTTTTTACGATGGTTGGTGACTTCACCTTTAACTGGCCTTTTACCATCTCCCAGGCTCTTTGAGCATCGTCTCCAGGCCAGGTCCAAGTTCACCCCAAACTCTGTCATCGAGCTACACTACGCAGACGACGCCTGTGTCTGCGCACATACAGAGGCTGCACTCCAGGACATAATCGATGTATTTACTGAGGTGTATGAAAGCATGGGCCTTACGCTAAAAATCCGTAAGACAAAGGTCCTCCACCAGCCTGTCCACACCGCACTGCCTCCCAGTCATCGAGATCCATGGCACGGCCCTGGACAATGTGAACCATTTCCTACAACTCGGGAGCCTCATATCAACAAGATCAGACATTGACGACGAGATTCAACACCGCCTCCAGTGCGCCAGTGCAGCCTTCGGCCTCCTGAGGAAAAGAGTATTCGAAGACCAGGCTCTCCAATCTGCCACCAAGCTCATAGTCTACAGGACTGTAGTAATACCCGCCCTCCTTTATGGCTCAGAGACATGGACCATGTACAGTAGACACCTCAATTCGCTGGAGAAATACCACCAACGATGTCTCCGCAAGATCCTACAAATCCCCTGGGAGGACAGACGCACCAACATTAGCGTCCTCAACCAGGCTAACATCCCCAGCATTGAAGCACTGACCACACTTGATCAGCTCCGCTGGGCAGGCCACACTGTCCGCATGCTAGACACGAGACTCCCAAAGCAAGCGCTCTACTCGGAACTCCTTCACGGAAAAAGAGCCAAAGGCGAGCAGAGGAATTGTTACAAGGACATCCTCAAAGCCTCCCTGATAAAGTGCAACATCCCCACTGACACCTGGGAGTCCCTGGCCAAAGCCCGCCCTAATTGGAGGAAGTGCATCCAGGAGGGCGCGGAGCACCTCGAGTCTGATCGCCGAGAGCATACAGAAATCACGCGCAGGAAGCGGAAAGAGTGTGCGGCAAATCTGTCCCACCCTCCCTTACCCTCCCTGTTGGTCCCATCTGTGACAGGGACTGTGGTTCTCGTATTGGACTTTTCAGCCACCTAAGGACTCATAGAAACATAGAAACATAGAAAATAGGTGCAGGAGTAGGCCATTCGGCCCTTCGAGCCTGCACCGCCATTCAATGAGTTCATGGCTGAACATGCAACTTCAGTACCCCATTCCTGATTTCTCACCATACCCCTTGATCCCCCTAGTAGTAAGGACTACATCTAACTCCTTTTTGAATATATTTAGTGAATTGGCCTCAACAACTTTCTGTGGTAGAGAATTCCACAGGTTCACCACTCTCTGGGTGAAGAGGTTTCTCCTCATCTCAGTCCTAAATGGCTTACCCCTTATCCTTAAACTGTGACCCCTGGTTCTGGACTTCCCCAACATTGGGAACATTCTTCCTGCATCTAACCTGTCTAAACCCGTCAGAATTTTAAACGTTTCTATGAGATCCCCTGTCATTCTTCTGAACTCCAGTGAATACAAGCCCAGTTGATCCAATCTTTCTTGATATGTCAGTCCCGCCATCCCGCGAATCAGTCTGATGAACCTTTGCTGCACTCCCTCAATAGCAAGAATGTCCTTCCTCAAGTTAGGAGACCAAAACTGTACACAATACTCCAGGTGTGGCCTCACCAAGGCCCTATCCAACTGTAGTAACACTTCCCTGCCCCTGTACTCAAATCCCCTCGCTATGAAGGCCAACATGCCATTTGTTTTCTTAACCGCCTGCCGTACCTGCATGCCAACCTTCAATGACTGATGTACCATGACACCCAGGTCTCATTGCACCTCCCCTTTTCCTAATCTGTCACCATTCAGATAATAGTCTGTCTCTCTGTTTTTACCACCAAAGTGGATAACCTCACATTTATCCACATTATACTTCATCTGCCATGCATTTGCCCACTCACCTAACCTATCCAAGTCACTCTGCAGCCTCATAGCATCCTCCTTGCAGCTCACACTGCCACCCAACTTAGTGTCATCCGCAAATTTGGAGATACTACATTTAATCCCCTCATCTAAATCATTAATGTACAATGTAAACAGCTGGGGCCCCAGCACAGACTCTTGCGGTACCCCACTAGTCACTGCCTGCCACTCTGAAAAGTACCTATTTACTCCTACTCTTTGCTTCCTGTCTGCCAACCAGTTCTCAATCCACGTCAGCACACTACCCCCAATCCCATGTGCTTTAACTTTGCACATTAATCTCTTGTGTGGGACCTTGTCGAAAGCCTTCTGAAAGTCCAAATACACCACATCAACTGGTTCCCCCTTGTCCACTCTACTGGAAACATCCTCAAAAAATTCCAGAAGATTTGTCAAGCATGATTTCCCTTTCACAAATCCATGCTGACTTGGACCTATCATGTCACCTCTTTCCAAATGCGCTGCTATGACATCCTTAATAATTGATTCCATCAATTTACCCACTACCGATGCCAGGCTGACCGGTCTATAATTCCGTTTTCTCTCTCCCTCATTGTTTTTAAAAGTGGGGTTACATTGGCTACCCTCCACTCCATAGGAACTGATCCAGAGTCTATGGAATGTTGGAAAATTACTGTCAATGCATCCGCTATTTCCAAGGCCACCTCCTTAAGTACTCTGGGATGCAGTCCATCAGGCCCTGGGGATTTATCAGCCTTCAATCCCATCAATTTCCCCAGCACAATTTCCCGACTAATAAGGATTTCCCTCAGTTCCTCCTTCTTACTAGACCCTCTGACTCCTTTTATATCCGGAAGGTTATTTGTGTCCTCCTTAGTGAATACTGAACCAAAATACTTGTTCAATTGGTCTGCCATTTCTTTGTTCCCAGTTATGACTTCCATGATTCTGACTGCAGGGGACCTACGCTTGTCTTTACTAACCTTTTTCTCTTTACATATCTATCGAAACTTTTGCAGTCCGTCTTAATGTTCCCTGCAACTTCCTCTCGTACTCTATTTTCCCTGCCCTAATCAAACCCTTTGTCCTCCTCTGCTGAGTTCTAAATTTCTCCCAGTCCCCGGGTTCGCTACTATTTCTGGCCAATTTGTATGTCACTTCCTTGGCTTTAATACTATCCCTGATTTCCCTTGATAGCCACGGTTGAGCCATCTTCCCTTTTTTTATTTTTACGCTAGACAGGGATGTATAATTGTTGTAGTTCATCCATGCGGTCTATAAATGTCTGCCATTGCCCATCCACTGTCAACCCCTTAAGTATCATTCGCCAATCTATCCTAGCCAATTCATGCTTCATACCTTCAAAGTTACCCTTCTTTAAGTTCTGGACCATGGTCTCTGAATTAACTGTTTCATTCTCCATTCTAATGTAGAATTCCACCATATTATGGCCACTCTTCCCCAAGGGCCCTTGCACAACGAGATTGCTAATTAATCCTCTCTCATTACACAACACCCAGTCTAAAATGGCCTTCCCTCTAGTTGTACCTCGACATATTGGTCTAGGAAACCATCCCTTATGCACTCCAGGAAATCCTCCTCCACCATATTGTTTTCAGTTTGATTAGCCCAATCTGTATGCATATTAAAGTCACCCATGATAACTGTTGCACCTTTATTGCATGCACCCCTAATTTCCTGTTTGATGCCCTCCCCAACATCACTACTACTGTTTGGAGGTCTGTACACAACTCCCACTAGCGTTTTCTGCCCCTTGGTATTCCGTAGCTCCACCCATACCGATTTCATATCATCCAAGCTAATGTCTTTCCTTACAATTGCATTAATTTCCTCTTTAACCAGCAACGCCACCCCGCCTCCTTTACCTTTCTGTCTATCCTTCCTAAATGTTGAATACCCTTGGATGTTGAGTTCCCAGCCTTGGTCACCCTGGAGCCATGTCTCCGTGATGCAAACCACATCGTATCCATTAACTGCTATCTGCACAGTTAATTCGTCCACCTTATTCCAAATACTCCTCGCATTGAGGCACAGAGCCTTCAGGCTTGCCTTTTTAACGCAATTAGACCCTTTAGAATTTTGCTGCAAAGTTGCCCTTTTTGTTTTTTGCCTTGGGTTTCTCTGCCTTCCACTTTTACTCATCTCCTTTCTGTCTTTTGCTTCTGTCTCAATTTTGTTTCCCTCTGTCTCCCTGCATTGGTTCCCATCCCCCTGCCATTTTAGTTTAACTCCTCCCCAACAGCACACGCAAACACTCCCCCTAGGACATCGGTTCCGGTCCTGCCTAGGTGAAGACCGTCCGGTTTGTACTGGTCCCACCTCCCCCAGAACCGGTTCCAATGCCCCAGGAATTTGAATCCCTCCCTGCTGCACCACTGCTAAAGCCACGTATTCATCTGAGCTATCCTGCGATTCCTACTCTGACTAGCACGTGGCACTGGTAGCAATCCCGAGATTACTGCTTTTGAGGTCCTACTTTTTAATTTAGCTCCTAGCTCCTTAAATTCGTCTCGTAGGACCTCATCCCATTTTTTACCTATATCATTGATACCAATGTGCACCACGACAACTGGCTGTTCACCCTCATTTTTCAGAATGTCCTGCACCCGCTCCGAGACATCCTTGACCCTTGCACCAGGGAGGCAATATACCATCCTGGAATCTCAGTTGCGGCCGCAGAAACGCCTGTCTATTCCCCTTACAATTGAATCCCCTATCACTATCGCTCTCCCACTCTTTTTCCTGCCCTCCTGTGCAGCAGAGCCACCCATGGTACCGTGAACTTGGCAGCTGCTGCCCTCCCCTGATGTGTCATCCCCCTCAACAGTACTCAAAGCGGTGTATCTGTTTTGCAGGGAGATGACCACAGGGAATCCCTGCACTACTCATTTTAAGAGTGGAAGCAAGTCTTCCTCGATTCCGAGGGACTGCCTATGATGACTATATCTGTCCACTGATCGGCGGCCCTCATGGCTATGCCCAGGGTGGTTTTAACTAAAGAGTGGAGTTGGGTCAGGAACATCGATTTAAATTGTTCCTGATTCGTTCCTGCTGCAACATTTGTGGATACCTGGTTCTGGGTATGTTCATTGATATCGTACAGGTGTACTTAAGGCTCTAGGGGTCTCATCTGGGCGCTGTTTGGTCTGACTAAGCATAGCCACTAAGTTTAAGTTTCGGATCCCTAAATGGTTTAGGATCTCGGTCACGACTTCATCGGTCGCTGTGCCATGCTAGAGGACTGTGTCTGGCAGATTATTCTGTAAAGAAGTGGAACAGGGCAAGAGGAGGATTTGTGTTAAGTCTCCATTTTTTAACTCTGGGTGACTATCCTGAAATCTGACTACCTCCTATTAACTTCCAGTGGGTCGTCCTCCTCATTAATGGGCCCCAACTCGTGGCTATCCGCCATGGCTTCAGTACCAGATATGGGCCATGAGTCAGTATGGTTACTGGTGATGTGACCATGCGCATTATGTCGTAAAGAAGTGGTTACTACTGCTACGGTTGGCCCTTGTGTCTCCAAGGTATCCTATCCTTCACCACCCTCCTGGGGATTATACTGACTGCCTTCCTCTTCCCAATCTGACGCCCACTTGTCCCCTTCTATTGCCTCTTTTAATGCTCCCCGTGTTACTGCAGATACCAGAGCCTGCTGCTGCCCCAAGTTACTCTTTAGCCACGCTATTTCTAGTTGGCACCAGGAGAAGTCTTCCCCTCGGTGTGGCCTCTTAATTGCTTTCCTTGACGCCGTCCTAACGTCTTCTACTTCCTGCCGGAGCCCCAGGTTTTCCAATTTATATTTCTTGAGCTCTAATCTGATTTCATTTGCTTTTGCAATGGATACTGCAGCATTTAAATTTGAGAGGCTTTGTTGCTGTAGCAACGAAGCTGTCTGCTTGGCCCTTCTTTCTGGTTGCCTGATACTGTGGCTTAATCGATCGATTTGTTGTCTTAAATGCTGGATTTCTCCCTGCTTTAACTGCCTAACAAGCTGGATGCCTTCTTGTTTCTGTTCTTTTGTACTTTGAATCTCTTTTTCTTTTAGTCGAATCACTTTTACTTATAATTCTTTTAAATCTTGTATCTATTCCCTTAAATTTCAAATCTCTTTTGCATCCTGCCTCATTCGTTCCTCATCTTTCCGAGCACAGTAATGTGCCCCGAATGCCAAGAGTCCATTTGCCTGTTTGGGCCTTAGCTTTCCCTCATCTACTCTCTCCTAGATAAATGCCACGAGCTCCCCAAAGGATGCATGTTGTCCCTTACAGATGCATCGTGCCCTTAACTCTTGTAAGTCCCTTATGGACACCTTTTTGTGTATTTTCTCATGATAGCCTACAGCTCTGTCTTTTGCTGGCTTTTTGAATGCCACCGATCCCTTCATCCTGTGTTTTTTTAATTTAACTACTGGTGGGTCCCCCTTAAACAGTTCCAACAACTGAGATGACTGCCTCTAAAGTGCAACTCTCCCGATCCGTTTAACAGTTTATACTTTTAAACTTTGCAACACAGGTTAGAATCGTAACTCCGGAGATTTCCAATTATTTAAAAGAATGATCAAAAGCCCATCTCGCCAGATCCTGGACAAGCCCCCAGTTTTGAAAGATTTTCTCTCTCTTGCATTAAATTGACAGCAAGACCAATTATTTTAAAACAATTTGGAATAAGTTTATTAAACACACACACCTGCACATAACCCATCGGACAAAACAGTCTACTTGCATCCTATGGACTCTACTTAATTACAACAGGTAAGGTAATAAGTTACAGATTTGAAAAAACTTATACTTCCCTCTGAGTCAAGCAAATCTCGCGGTCTTTTTCCTTGCTTCTTGGTCTGATCTGTAGAGGAAGACTTCCTGCTTTGTCACGTGGCCATCAAGAGAGAGTGAATGGGCTTTGGGTTCCTAGACTGGGTGATGTGTAACGAGAAAGGACTAATTAGCAATCATGTTGTGCGAGGCCCCTTAGGGAAGAGTGACCATAATATGGTAGAATTCTTTATTAAAGTGGAGAGTGACACAGTTAATTCAGAGACTAGGGTCCTTAACTTAAGGAAAGGTAACTTAGATGGTATGAGACGTGAGTTGGCTAGAATAGACTGGCGAATGATACTTAAAGGGTTGACGGTAGATACAC
This sequence comes from Pristiophorus japonicus, assembly GCF_044704955.1. NCBI lineage: Eukaryota > Metazoa > Chordata > Chondrichthyes > Pristiophoridae > Pristiophorus > Pristiophorus japonicus. The sequence continues at coordinate 119,599,190 of NC_091983.1, read as the reverse complement.
AATGGCAAACATTTAAAGATCACATGGATGAACTTCAACAATTGTACATCCCTGTCTGGATTAAAATTAAACTGGGAAGGTGGCTCAAACATGGCTAACAAGGGAAATTAAGGATAGTGTTAAATCCAAGGAATAGGCATATAAATTGGCCAGAAAAGGCAGCAAATCTGAGGACTGGGAAAAATTTAGAATTCAGCAGAGGAGGACAAAGGGTTTAATTAGGAGGGAGAAAATCGAGTATGAGAGGAAGCTTGCTGGGAACATAAAAACTGACTGTAAAAGCTTCTATAGATATGTGAAGAGAAAAAGATTAGTGAAGACAAATGTAGGTCCCTTGCACTCAGAATCAGGTGAATTTATAATGGGGAACAAAGAAATGGCAGACCAACTGAACAAATACTTTGATTCTGTCTTCACGAAGGAAGACACAAATAACCTTCCGGAAATACTAGGGGACAGAGGGTCTAGGGAGAAGGAAGAACTGAAGAAAATCCTTATAAGTCAGGAAATTGTGTTAGGGAAATTGATGGGATTGAAGGCCGATAAATCCCCAGGTCCTGATAGTCAGCATCCCAGAGTACTTCAGGAAGTGGCCCTAGAAATAGTGGATGCATTGGTGATCATTTTCCAACAGTCTATTGACTCTGGATCAGTTCCTATGGACTGGAGGGTAGCTAATGTAACACCACTTTTTAAAAGAGGGAGAGAGAAAATGGGGAATTATAGATCAGTTAGCCTGACATCAGTAGTGGGAAAAATGTTGGAATCAATTATTAAAGATGAAATAGCAGTGCATTTGGAAAGCATTGACAGGATCCGTCCAAGTCAGCATGGATTTATGAAAGGGAAATCATGCTTGACAAATCTTCTAGAATTTTTTGAGGATGTAACTAATAGAGTGGACAAGGGAGAACCAGTGGATGTGGTGTATTTGGACTTGCAAAAGGTTTTTGGCAAGGTCCCACACAAGAGATTGGTGTTCAAAATTAAAGCACATGGTATTGAGGGTAATGTATTGACGTGGATAGAGAACTGGTTGGCAGACAGGAAGCAGAGAGTCAGGATAAACCCGTCCTTTTCAAATTGGCAGGCAGTGACTAGTGGGGTGCCACAGGGCTCAGTGCTGGGAACCCAACTATTTACAATATACATCAATGATTTAGATGAAGGAATTGAGAGTAATATCTCCAAGTTTGCAGATGAAACTAAGCTGGGTGGTATTGTGAACTGTGAGGAAGGTGCTATGAGGTTGCAGGGTGACTTGGACAGGTTAGGTGAGTGGGCAAATGCATGGCAGATGCAGTATAATGTGGATAAATGTGAGGTTATCCACTTTGGTGGCAAAAACATGAAGGCAGAATATTATCTGAATGGCGGCAGATTAGGAAAAGGGGAGGTGCAACGAGACCTGGGTATCATGGTACATCTGTCATTGAAGGTTGACATGCAGGTGCAGCAGGTGGTGAAGAAGGCAAATGGCATGTTGGCCTTCATAGCTAGGGGGTTTGAGTATAGGAGCAGGGAGGTCTTGCTGCAGCTGTACAGGGCCTTGGTGAGGCCTCACCTGGAATATTGTGTTCAGTTTTGGTCTCCTAATCTGAGGAAGGACGTTTTTGTATTGAGGAAGTGCAGTGAAGGTTCACCTTACTGATTCATGGGAAGGCAGGACTGACATATGAGGAGAGACTGGATCGACTGGGCCTGTATTCACTGGAGTTTAGAAGAACGAGAGGGGATCTCATAGAAACATATAAAATTCTGACAGGATTGGACAGGTTAGATGCAGGAAGAATGTTCCCGATGTTGGGGGAGTCCAGAACCAGGGGTCACAGTTTCATCATCATCATAAGCAGTCCCTCGAAACGAGGATGACTTGCTTCCACGCCAAAAAAAAAAGGTTGACTTCACAGTTGTTTTGAATGAAGAACCCGAATTACGTCCTGAAGGGTGAAAGATGCCTGTGCGTGGATTTTTTTAATGTGTGGTGGCCATTGCACACCAGCCACCACACGGGCTTGACAGAGCTAGGTCTTGGTCCAGTGGCAAGGATTACCCAAGACAACTGGAGACCTGCTCTGCTGCATGGACCTAGTGCGCACACATATCGTAGTGTGGGCTGGCCCGTGCTGCTCCTGGGTCTCCCCTGCACTGCAGTCTAAGGATAAGGGGTAAGCCATTTAGGACCGAGATGAGGAGAAACTTCTTCACTCAGAGAGTTGTTAACCTGTGAAATTCTCTTCTGCAGAGAGTTGTTGACGCCAGTTCGTTAGATGTATTCAAGAGGGAGTTGGATATGGCCCTTACGGCTAAAGGGATCAAGGGGTATGGAGAAAAAGCAGGAAAAGGGTACTGAGGTGAATGATCAGCCATGATCTTATTGAATGGTGGTGCAGGCTCGAAGGGCCGAATGGCCTACTCCTGCACCTATTTTCTATGTTTCCTTTTCTATATCTTTTAGCATAAGTCACTAAAGCCCCAGGATTGGGTCTTAGTTCCATGGCAGTTCTTTAATTAGCTTTCCTTACCCATGTGCCTGTCTGCAGAAGCTGGTGCCGTTTCTTGATCAAGTAAATCATTTTCCTATTATCACCTTTTAATGGTTCTGCTAGTTTGGTGAGTTTCGATGGGTTTGTTTACCCCGAAAGTCATGCTATCTTTTGTTAAGTTTCGCTCTGTTTCCTTAAGCTCTGCCCACCCAGAGGAGACTTGAACTTGATGTTTATTTTCTCTTTTAAGAGCCATTTTGTACTCATTTTGTGTTTGTGAGTTTCCTTTAATGGGAGCTCTTGAGTTCAAACCGCAGCCTGTCTGTGTAATTTGCACTTTTGACATTTATGCAGACACACCGAATTCATCTCTATTACATACATCCCATATCAATAGTCTCGAGTCCATCACACGTCATAATTCTATCATTAACATACACTTTTATTCTTACACCCCTCCCCGCCCCAGTTACTGTCACTTCCCTCCTAGAGCAGTCTTTAAAATAAATATTAGGTCAAAGGGTAAATTAAACAATCTCAAACTCCCGGTAGGGAGCTGCACTGGAAGGGATTGAGAGTTGGAGAATCGGCACTACAGTGTTGTAGCCCTGCAGACTTCATACTCATTGCATTCACCCCCCTCCCCCCACCCTCCCTGCTCTCGCCTCAAGTACTGAAGTGCTGTGATGTATGAGCATGCCTGGGGATATGCAGCAGATATATCCAGTTTGCTAACAATTTACTCGCAGCCATATACATGAGTAATTACTGGTTACATTCAGAGAATGGTTTGTTTTAGCTTACACATCATCACCAACAAGTGGATAAGACTCAGCAGATCAAGACAATGTGTCTGTGTCAAACATTGTTAGCGTAAAGCAGGTAGAAGAACCTACAGGTCTTGTCAACTTTGCACACCACCACTTGTGACATTATCAGCTCCCAGTAATGAAATGGACCTGTTATCAATGTAAGACCAGGACATAAACCTCACCTTAGTTCCAATGAAAGGTCTCTACCTGAAACTTAATCCATCTTTTGTCTTTTCAAGTGCTTCTGTTTTTATTTCACATCTTAGTTTACTGGAAAATCAGTTTTGAAAATAACTAACACCTTGCTATCATCTTCCACTCTGTGTCTATGGATTACAATATGGAGGAAAATGTTGTCAACTCTGGAGATGTCAAGTCCTAGCTTGAATATACTTCATGCATACCTTCATGCTCTCATCACCTTTACCAGCATTCTGCTCCATTGGGGATTTGGGTCCATGTCTGTCTTGATTTCTTCAACAGACATAATTGTGAAATGAAGGCATAACTGCTGCACCCTTACTTCCTGTGCAGTGTGGATTGATTGCCGGAATAATGTTGCCAACACTTGACATGCCACACATGTTTAAATGGCAATGCCACCTCCACTGTGCAGATCCACAGTTGCATTTCTAAAAGCCAGAATTAGAATAGCTTCCCTAGAGGAACTCTTGCATCTGAACTACATGCTGCTATGGTTACCTGGCAGCCAGCACCCTTTTAGTTCTGTTCATAAAGTTATTGGAGCTGTACCGCTCCTTTAACCTTACTTCAGCATCACTTCATAAATAATATAACATTGGCCATACCAGAAAGCACCAACAAGTGTGAGTTTATTAATGATTAAAAGTCTCCGAAAGTAACATTTTTATTGAAGAATTTGCTTGATGTGTATTCAGAAAGATTTAAATAAAAAAAGATTTCATGCTTAAAACATTAGAAGCAGTTTAAAGTGTTCAAACAGACACATTTGCATTGACTAAAATAATAGAACAAAATAAGGTGTTGGAGAATATTTCTCTTCTAACTGGCCAGTTGTGAGTTTCTATAATTTCAATTTAAGCATGGAAGATCATTTTCACTTTTTCTAGGGCCAGAAAACTGGTATATCAGGCCTATCAGCTGCCTGTTATAGTCGGTATGGCGATGGCAATCAAATATGATGGCATGATGACTTTTAACTTCCCCCAAGGAAAACATGCAGGGTCATTTTTACTTTCTGCATTGTGTAAAAGGTGATAGCAAATCAGCAGCCCATTTTACATTTCTTATGAAGTCAATGGAAATCAAAATTGAGACTGTTTGTTACTGGGAGGTTTGATGTCAGGCAGCTCTGAGGCTGAAACTCAGAACAATAGGGTGATGCATCAAATGGTTTAACTGGTATGTTGCAGAGTTCATCTGCTCTTTGCTAGCATTTGAAACAAATAGTAGTTTCATCCTCCCAGTAGGAACTCTAATGTCTGGACAACAGGCTGCTATGGTTACCTGGCAGCTAAGGTCTGTTTAGCTCTGTCCTAAAGCTCTTTGGCAGAACATCTATTACTGTAGCTTTAAAATTACTAGTTGCTTCATTGCTGGGCTTGAATGATTTCAAAAGCAGGACGTGCGAAATGTTTGTGGCACAAATAGAAAAACGTTTACAAGCGGGCCTGAAAGTTGACAAAAATCAAATAGTGAGATGATCAGAATGGGAGCATTCAACAGAAGGCAAAACCTCTTCCTTGTATGATGTGTTTTGGGTTTTGTTTTCAATATACAGTCTTGTTATAGACATCAAATCATTCTTCAGCAGTACAAGAACAAACAGCAGCTTTATTTGTACAGTTGCACATTTGCTTGGGTTTAATGTAATTATTGATGTGCACTGTAATTCACTAATTCAGCCTTTGCTGGACATCAGCAAAATAATTTTACAATGAATGTTGAGAAAGAAAAAGCAAGAAGTAGAAAGATAATTTGGAGTAAAGGGAGCAAAAGCGATCCTGGAGGAGATGAGACTGTGGGGTGGATAGGACAATGCACGTGGGGCAGGTAGGGAGTCAGATATGGAGAGTTCTGACAGAGAGAATGAACAGATGTGTCTGAGCAAATGAGGGAACATGGAGGTGGCAGAAACACTGAACAAATATTTTGTATCAGTCTTTACTGTAAAGGACATTAAAAATATCCCAACAGTGGATAGTCAAGGGGCTATAGGGGGGAGGAACTTAACACAATCACAATCACTATGGAGGTGGTACTCAGTAAGATAATGGGACTAAAGGTGGATAAACCCCCTGGACCTGATGGCTTGCATCCTAGGGTCTTAAGAGAATTAGCGGCAGGGATTGTGGATGCATTGGTTCTAATTTACCAACATTCCCTGGATTCTGGGGAGATTCCAGCAGATTGGAAAACTGCAAATGTAATGCCCCTATTTAAAAAAAGGAGGCAGACAAAAAGCTGGAAACTATAGACTAGTTAGCCTAACATCTGCGGTTGGGAAAATGTTGCAGTCCATTATTAAAGAAGCAGCAGCAGGACATTTGGAAAAACATAATTCAGTCAGGCAGAGTCAGCACGGATTTATGAAGGGGAAGTCATGTTTGACAAATTTGCTGGAATTCTTTGAGGATGTAATGAACAGGGTGGATAAAGGGGAACCAGTGGATGTGGTGTAATTGGACTTCCAGAAGACATTTGACAAGGTGCCACATGTAGGGCCCAAGTTTCGGCCTCAGTTGCTCCTGATTTTTTGGAGCAACTGGTGTAGAACGAAGTATCTTAGAAATTCAAATTCTCGGCATTTTGTTTGCTCCAGTTCTAGTCAATTAGAACAGTTTCACTTTGGAACAGAATTTTTTTTCAAAAGGGGGCGTGTCCGGCCACTTACGCCTGTTTTCAAAGTTTCGGCAGAGAAAACTTACTCCAAACTAACTTAGAATGGAGTAAGTGAAGATTTTTGTACACTCGAAAAAACCTTGTCTACACTTTAGAAAATCAGGTGTAGGTTACAAATCAGGCGTAGGGAATGGGGGGAGGGGGTTTAAAGGGAAGTTTACAAACATTAAACACTTCAGTTTTACAAGTAAAGAGCCATCATCAATAATAAATGATAAAAACATCAATAAATCAACCAATAAATCAATCAAAAAAAATTAATAAGAAATAATTAAAAAAAAACAATCAATAAATAAAACATTTTCTACTTACCGACTGCAGCACTGGGAGCCCTCCAACAATGTGCTGGGATGCCCCCCCCCCCCCCCAGTGTGTCTCTGTCAGTGTCTCTATCTCTCTGCCTGTGTGTGTGTGTGTGTCTCTCACTCTCTGTCTCAAACTCAGTGTCTGTGTTTCTGACAGCGAGGGCAGGGGGAGGAGGGGGGTAGAGGGAGAGGGGGGGCAGGGGGAGGGGAGAGAGGGAGGCAGAGGGGGAGGGAGGGAAGTGGGAGAGATGGGGGAGAAGGGGGAGGGAAGGGGGAGAAGGGGGAGGGGGGAGGGGGAGAGAAGAGGGGGGGAGAGAAGGGGGGAGGAGAAGGGTAAGGGGGGAGGAGAAGGGGAAGGGGGGAGGAGGAGAAGGGGAAGGGGAAGGGGGGAGGAGGAGAAAGGGAAGGGGAGAGGAGGAGAAGGGGAAGGGGGGAGGAGAAATGGAAGGGGGGGAGGAGAAGGGGAAAGGGGGAGGGGAGAAGGGGTAAGGGGGGAGAGGAGAAAGGGAAAGAGAAGGGGGAAGAAGGGGAAGGAGAGGGGGGAAAGGAAAGAAGAAGGGGAGGAAGGAGAAGGGGGGAAAGGAGAAGGGGAGCGAAAGGAGAAGGGGGGGAAAGGAGAAGGGGGGGGAAGGAGAAGGGGGAGGGAGGCTGAACGGGCCGGGCCTGGCCGGGCCCAAGACTTCGGGCAGGGCCCGTCCCCAGCACCAGATTTACAGGTAGGTGGCGTTGGGTCGGGTCAGGTCCCGGGTCCGGGGTCGGGAGCGCAGGTTGGGTCGGGGGGGGCGGAGGGAGGTCAGATCGGGTCGGGGGGGGGAGGAGGGAGGTTGGGTTGGTTCGGGTAGGGAGGGGTGGGGGGGAGGGAGCGCGGGTCGGGTCGGGTCGGTTCGGTTCGGGTCGGTGGGGGGGGCGCGGGTCGGGTCCAGTCCGGGGGGTCGGGTCCGGTCTGGTCCGGGGGTGGGGAGCGGGAGTCGGGTCGGTGTCGGGGTCGGGTCCGGTCCGGGGGCGGTGCGGGGGAAGCGGGAGTCGAGTCGGGTCGGGAGGAAACAGGAGCTGGACGTGGGAGGCAGCCTTATGCATGCAGCCCCATTGAGGCCATTCAGCCAGGGCTAGGGGCTGCGTGCTTCGGGCCCCTCCCACACAGTTTTGGGCGCCTGCAGCTACTGCACATGTGCGCCCACTGTAGCGCGCATGTGCAGAGGTCCCGGCACTGTTTTCAGCGCAGGGACATAGCTCCGCCCCCCACAGCTCGTGCTGCGCCGTGCCCGACTCCAGAGGACCAGCAGGGAGCCGGAGAATCTGTAAGTTTTTTTTAGGCGCACTTTGTGGTGCGAAAAACGGGCGTCCAGGTCGGGGCTGCGCCATTCTAGGCACGGCCCGAAACTTGGGCCCATAAGGTTACTACATAAGATAAAAATTCACGGGGTTGGGGGTAATATATTAGCATGGATAGAGGATTGGCTAACTAACAGAAAACAGAGAGTCGGGATAAATGGTTCATTCTCGGGTTGGCAAACAGTAACTAATGGGGTGCTGCAGGGATCAGTGCTGGGACTCCAGAAAATAAGTATAATGTTGGAAAGTGTGAGGTTATGCACTTTGGCAGGAAAAATCGAAGAGTAAGTTATTATTTAAATGGAGAAAAATTGCAAAGTGCTGCAGTACAGCGGGACCTGGGGGTACTTGTGCATGAAACACAAAAGGTTAGTATGCAGGTACAGCAAGTGATCAGGAAGGCCAATGGAATCTTGGCAGTTTTTGCAAAGGGGATGGAGTATAAAAGCAGGAAGTCTTGCTACAGTTATACAGGGTATTGGTGAGGCCACACATGGAATACTGCGTACAGTTTTGGTCTCCGTATTTAAGAAAGGATATACTTGCTTTGGAGACAGTTCAGAGAAGGTTCACTAGGTTGATTCCGGAGATGAGGGGTTCACTTATGAGGAAATGTTGAGTAGGTTGGGCCTCTACTCATTGGAATTCAGAAGAATCAGAGATGATCTTATCGAAATGTATAAGATTATGAGCGGACTTGACAAGGTGGATGCAGAGAGGATGTTTTCACTGATAGGGGAGACTAGAACTAGAGGGCATGATCTTAGAATAAGGTGACGCCCATTTAAAACTGAGATGAGGAGGAATCTCTTCTCTCAGAGTATTATAAATCTGTGGAATTCGCTGCCTGGGTCATTGAATAAATTTAAGACAGAGATAGACAGTTTCTTAACTGATAAGGGAATAAGGGGTTATGGGGAGCGGGCAGGGAAGTGACCTGAGTCCATGATCGGATCAGCAATGATCGTATTAAATGGCAGAGCAGGCTCGAGCGGCCGTATGACCTACTCCTGCTCTTATTTCTTATGTTCTTATGTTCTATGTATTACTCTAGCTCTCTATATATAACATTAAATGTCTTGGCCTATAACTTGCTGTCAAAATAATGACAAGGCTAATGGGGGCTCGCAATTATTTATGTGCAAAGGCTACAGCAACTTCAGGTGAGGGCAGAAGCGTCAGTAAACGTGGAAATCCAAAAGTTGCTCTCCGAGATGCACCACTCTGCAGTTAGCTTTATGAAAATGGTGTCTCGCTGTCTGCCTCACCATTGAAATGCATTGAATGTTGTGAAGTTGCCGTATTTGTGCAGTAGATACAGACTAAACTTGCCGCACAAACTTAAGTATTGTTCATTTCAGTCTAAGTGTCCTTTTAATGACGTGGTAAGTATTAATTACTGCCAGTCAACTTTCTGGCACTGAAAATTAACTATTGCAAATGTGGAGCTTCATTCTTTCAGGTAATAGTTATTGTTGGCAATTAAAAAAAATTAACTTTTTTTATATTTTTCCTTTCTGTCTCCTTTTTCTCTCTCATAATCCAATCTTTCCTTCCCTCTCTTTGTTTCTCTTTCTGTACCTGATTTGATATTGAATTCACCTATTCTAATTTACACTTCCTTCTCAATCCTTGTGCCAGTTATTTCTCAGTCCTTCAGTCTGATTGGTTGAGGAGATACACAATTGCTTTCCCTGTTCACTCAGGTCCCAGATGCCCGGTTTCCCTCGCTGCACCATTATCAACTTGCACGTTCAGCAAAAACAAAATTCAAACTTTCTGGCACTGCACCACCCTAACTTCTTGGTTCTTGTGAATACTGGAAATTGTAATCTGTATTGATACTGGCCACCGTTTAACAATATTTCCGCCACACTTCTGACAAAGTCATGGTGGCGCAGGACAGCAAGTCCAAGGAAATTCAGAGGCATTGTATGTTCTTAAGTGGGAAGAAGTTTTCATCCCAATAAATGATATTCACTGGCATGAGCAAAATACTCTGTTATTCTTCAGTGGAAAGCAGATCTGGGTTGCAGATTCACCCCCTGAATAAAGTAAAGCTTTAATAATTATAAGCAAGCCCACTCATCTGTGGTATTCACAGAGAATGGATAGAATTGGGAAACAGGATCTTTAAACATCATCAAAAATCCTGGAATTCCATGTAATAAAAATGGAATTTGATTTATTCAGCCATCGTAAACCAATGGCCCTGATTATAAGAGTTTATTAAAAAGTTGTGAAAATAAAAAGATGTAGAGAAAATATAAACCATCAACATATTTTCTTCTGTAAAACTGTCCTTATAGTTTTTTTTTTTAGCTCAGGACATTTCCCAGGATATAGTTCCAATAGAGCAGACTGAGAGGCATTTGCAAAATCCATCAATATACTTTACTGATGGCGTAATTGTTCTTTTTCCAAGAATGTCAAGAATTGGAATTGTCGTCAATAACAAATTTTGTTCCATTTTAGTTAGTAAACATTAAGAAGCCGTAGACTCTCAGAACTAAGCAGGTCACATCTATTGCATCAAAGAATAAAGTGTGTGGAATGCTTAGTTTAGTTTAGTCGACATACTTTTAATATTCATCATCATCATCATCATCATCATATCATCATAGGCAGTCCCTCGGAATCGAGGAAGATTTGCTTCCACTCTAAAAGTGAGTTCTCAAGTGGTTGAAGAGTCCAATGCGGGAATTACAGTCTCTGTCACAGGTGGGGCAGACAATGATTGAAGGAAAGGGGAAGTGGGGAGCCTGGGTTGATGCATGCTCCTTCCGCTACCTGCGCTTGATTTCTGCATGCTCTCGGCTATGAGACTCAAGGTATTCAGCGCCCTCCCGGATGCTCTTCCTCCACTTAGGGCGGTCTTGGGCTAGGGACTCCCAGGTGCCGGTGGGGATGTTGCACTTTATCAAGGAGGCTTTGAGGGTGTCCTTGATACATTTCCTCTGCCCACCTGGGGCTTGCTTGCCATGACGAAGCTCCGAGAAGAGCTCTTGCTTTGAGAGTCTTGTGTCGGGCAACTCCATTATTGTTGTATCATGCGACTACCAGGATGGTAGAAGGCAAACTCAATGGACCTTAGTCAATTTTCGTCTAGCAATTCCTATGTTCCTAATATTTTCATCTTGGCTGTCATTCCAAGGATGATGCTGTCAGCAATTCAAAGAAAAATGGTGGAATCGTTTCTGATAGAAACATTTCTTTTGAACAAATTGTGTCTGACATTTTTAAAACTTATGTAGCTTTTTCTGTTATATGCAGATTTATGAATTTGTCAATCTATTTCAATCTTTTCGGTATAGTGAGTTCTATTCAAATCAAGCAATCCCATTACATTTTTTCCCTAAATGCTCATCAAGGGTGAGGAAAGTTATTGCTGAGGAATGGAAGCCTTTCCAGTGTCAGTATCAAACATTCAGAGACCAGATGTAGCACCATCAGCTGCAGGGTAAAGCTCTCTCTACTCTCCCCAACAGTATGCCTCAGTCCCCAATCTCAAGAGAACTCTCCACTGCACCTGTACCACATTTTTCTGTTTCTCATACCAGCCTCTCTGAGCGAAACTGCCAAATTAGTGCCAGTTTTGTGCTGTAGGCCCAAACCAACTCATCATCATCATAGGCAGTCTCTCGAAATCAAGGAAATCTCCTCCTTCCAAACTAACTCAGAGCTGGTTGTCATTTTCACATTGGAAAATGACAACCAGCAGATAGGAAAACTTTCATCGCAACAATTTGGACTGGATTTTAATCCAGGACTGAGAAGTGAAAGGCCAATGTCCAACCTGCTATTAATTGTTTATTTTTGAGACTTGAGAATAATGAAACATTATTTTTGTAAATTTAAATATATTGTGTGTGTGTATTTTGTGAGTGTGTGGTGTGTGTGTGCTTTGTGTGTGTATGTTTTGTGTGTGTGTGTGTGTGTGTGTGGTGTGTGTGTGTGTGTGTGTATGTGTGTGTATGTGTGTGTGTGTATGTTTTGTGTGTGTGTGTGTGTATGTTTTGTGTGTGTGTATGTTTTGTGTGTGTGTATGTTTTGTGTGTGTGTGTGTATGTTTTGTGTGTATGTTTTGTGTGTGTGTGTGTATGTTTTGTGTGTGTGTGTGTGTATGTTGCTTGTGTGTGTGTGTGTATGTTGTGTGTGTGTGTGTGTATGTGTTGTGTGTATGTTTTGTGTGTGTGTGTATGTTTTGTGTGTGTGTGTATGTTTTGTGTGTGTGTGTATGTTTTGTGTGTATGTTTTGTGTGTGTGTGTGTGTGTGTATGTTTTGTGTGTGTGTGCTTTGTGTGTGTGTGTGTGTATGTTTTGTGTGTGTGTGTATGTTTTGTGTGTGTGTGTGTATGTTTTGTGTGTGTATATGTTTTGTGTGTATGTTTTGTGCGTATGTTTTGTGTGTGTGTGTATGTTTTGTGTGTGTGTGTGTGGTGTGTGTGTATGTTTTGTGTGTGTGTGTGTGTGTGTGGTGTGTGTGTATGTTTTGTGTGTATGTTTTGTGTGTATGTTTTGTGTGTGTGTATGTTTTGTGTGTATGTTTTGTGTGTGTGTATGTTTTGTGTGTGTGTGTGCGCAGCCTTAAAAGGAGCGGCGCTGTGGGCTCTGGAGCAGCGTGGCGACCCCAACTTGCGAGGGAACATCAGCGGCAGGTCGGGGCCTTAAAAGGAGCGACGAGCAGCTGCCTGGAGCAGCGTGGAGCATACCGCTGCAAGATACAGTGCGAGCTGGTGCAGGAGAGCGACAGCAGCGAAGAGAGCGATTGGATTGGACATCATCTGGGTCCAGGTCAATGATTGGAGCGTGGGCGGGTACAGCAGGAGTGGCGAGGCCAGGCCGCAGGAACGGCGGGTGATCATAGAGTGACGTGATCGGGGCCCAGGAGAGGCGTGAGTTCAAAGCCCAGAAGAGGCGAGAGCCCAGGGGCAGCATGGGTCAGCCCACACTGCGAGGTGTGAGCGCACTAGGTCCATGCAGCAGAGCTGGTCTCCAGTCGTCTTGGTTAATCCTTGCCACTGGACCAAGACCTAGCTCTGTCAAGCCCTTGTGGTGACTGGTGTGCAATGGCCACCACAAGTTAAAAAAAAAAGCGCACACGCATCTTCCACCCTTCAGGATGTGGTTCGGGACCTGGAATATTAGGTCCTTTATAGAAACACCTGTGAACTCATCCCTTTTTGGCGTGGAAGCAAGTCATCCCCGATACGAGAGACCGCCTATAATGATGAAGGTGATGGTGTGTGTGTGTGCTTTGTGTGTGTATATATGTTTTGTGTCCAGGGTCGCACCGTGGATTTTGATGACTGGGGGAGTGCTGTGTGGCGGAGTCAGGTTGGTGGAGGACCTTTGTGCGACGGAGTGTAAGGCCCATACTTTCGTACGCCTCGGTGAAGATGTTGACGATGGTTTGGAGTTCAGCCTCTGAATGTGCGCAGACGCAAGCATCATCCACATACCGTAGTTCGACGACAGATGGGATGTGTGATATATTCACAGAACACAGCACACACAGCTTCCTAACATGGCAGGTAGCTCTCTCGAAAGTCTCCAGAAATCTGCCTGGTTCTATTTATTATTAACCTTGCGCTTGCAGTACACAATACATCCACATCCACAGTGTGGAGCTACAAACATCACAAGCTTACAGACATTACACTTCTCCCTCTTTAATGAAGAAGCCATCATAACAAACATCATACATAACTTCCATGTTTATACATAACACAGGATATAAACTTATTTTTTTTTCCATATTTACAAATTTAACTTCACCACTTGTTTTCTCTTTCGAAGAGGATACCTTCGCTCTCGAACAGAACCTTCCAAACATGGTGTCGAATGTAAACTCATTCAAGGCTCATCCTGGGGAACGTTTTCCTCCACGGAATTTCCTTGATTTTCATTTGAACTCACTCTTACTTCAGGCTCTTTGTTTTCCTGACTTTCATTCTGATTCTCTCCTGGATTTGTTTCCAGTACATTGGATTTAGGATTTGCTACTGGTGTATCAAAACTGTCTGATGAGTCAGAAATAATTGAATCATTCCCACCTTCAGCTCCTTCCATGTCTTTAGGTAAAATATGATCAATATGAACAAACCTAACCCGTCCATTATCAAATATCTTTACCAAATATGTGCGAGGACCACATATCTTCACCACTCTTCCTGGTAACCACTTTAACCATTTATGGTGATGGTTCTTCACTCTCACCTTCTGGTTTAATTTCACACTTCTCTCTTTTACTCTACCTTTATCATGATTCTCTTTATGTCTTAATTGTGTCTCTTCTACAGACTGTGCCAAATTTGGCTTTAACAACGAGAATCTGGTTCGTGGATGTCGTTTGAGAAACAACTCTGCTGGTGTTCTACCAGTAGTTGTATGAGGAGTATTTTGATATGTAATCAAAAAATTAGCCAATTTGTGATCCAATGACAACTGTCGTTTCCTTGGATTAGCATCTAACATTTGTTTTATGAGGGCACGTTTTACAATTTGTACAGTGCGCTCTGCTGCACCATTCGAAGCAGGATGGTATGGTGGAACCTTGGAATGTTTCACACCATTTTTGCTCGTGAATTGTGCAAATTCTTCTGAATGAAATTGTGGGCCATTATCTGAAACAATTTCTTCAGGGAGGCCAAATGAAGAAAATAATTTTCGTAAAATGTCCAATGTTTTACTTGTTGTTATTTTCCACATTGGAAACACTGCAACCCATTTTGAATGGCTATTAATCACAATGAACAATTGTTGTCTTTCTAACTCAGCAAAATCAATATGTAGCCTTTGCCACACCCTGGGAGGCCATTTCCATGGCTGTAATGGTACTGATCATGGTTGCTTGCTTATCAATTGACATATCGTACACTGACTCACGATGTACTCTATATCTTTATCAAGACCTGGCCACCATAAATAACTGCGTGCAAAACTCTTGGTCAAGCACATGCCCAGGTGCTAGTCATGGAGGTCTCCTAATAATTTGGACCTGAATTTATTTGGTATAACCACTCTTGCACCCCACATGATACAATCTTCATCGACTGATAATTCATTCCTACGAATGAAGAATGGATGTGTATCATTGTCTGTTACCTGGTTTGGCCATCCATTTGCAATATACTCATACACCTTTGACATCACTGGGTCACGTTTGGTTGCTCTACCAATCTCTTCAGCTGCGACTGACAGTTCATCAATGTATGAAAAATAAAACGCTTCTTCCCTATCGGGTGTAACTTGTGATGGGGAAGGCAATCTAGACATTGCATCAGCATTACTGTGATCAGCTGATCATCTGTATTCAATATTATATGGTATATGCTGACAAAGTCAAAGCCCATCTCTGCATTCGGGCTGCAGCTAATGTTGGAACTGGGGACTTTGGATGGAGGATTGCTGTTAAGGGCTTATGGTACGTAACGATGGTAAACTTACGACCATATAAGTATTTGTGAAACTTCTTGACCCCAAAAATTAATGCCAAAGCTTCCCTTTCAATTTGCGCATAATTACTCTCACTGGCACTGAGAGTGCGTGAAGCAAAAGCAATTGGTCTCTCCTCCCCACTACTTAATACATGAGAGATTACTGCCCCAACTCCATACAGAGAGGCATCACATGCTAGCTTAATCTCCTTAGATATGTCATAGTGAACTAACATGGTGCTCTCTACCAATTTGCTTTTACACTCCTTGAATGCTGTATCACATTCTTTTGACCACTTCCAATGGACCTGTTTTTTTAAAAGTTCATTCAGTGGATGTAATACTGTAGCCAAATTTGGTAGGAACTTCCCATAATAATTCAAAAGACCCAAGAATGAATGAAGTTCAGTGACATTCCTGGGAGTGGGTGCATTTCTGATTGCATCCAGTTTTTCCTTGGTCGGATGTAAACCAGCTTTGTCTACTCTGTACCCAAAGTACTCCATTGAGTTTTTAAATAACTCACACTTACAAGCAGACACTCGTACTCTGTGCTTCTCTAGCCGTTTGAGGACTTCATTCAATATGTTATTATGAATTTGCCTATTTGGTGCTGAAATTAGTATGTCATCCAAATAACATACTACCCCTTCAATACCTTGCAAAATCTGGTTCATCACCCCTTGGAATATGGCAGGGGCGGAAGACACTCCAAACGGTAGCCTATTAAATTGATATAGGCCTAGATGAGTATTTATAGTCAAACATGACTTGGACTCCTCATCTAGTTCAATCTGTAAGTAGGCATTCGTAAGATCCAGTTTTGAGAAGATCTGACCACCTGTCAGTGTTGTGAACTAATCTTCTATATTCGGCAATATATTGGGGACATTACCCTCTAGAACCTGGTTTACGGTTACTTTATAATCACCACACAATCTTACCTTATCATCGGACTTAGGTACAACAACAATGGGTGTAGCCCAATTACATCGATCTATCTTACAAATAATGTTCTCAGTCTCTAGTCTTTTGAGTTCTTGCTCAACTTTCTCTTTGAGTGCATATGGTATGGAACGTTGCTTGTAGTAAAGCGATCTAGCGTCCTTCTGTACCCTGACACTCACCTTGAAGCCTTGGATCGGACTGCCCGTTTCACAGAACACCTTCGGACACTTCTTAATAACCTCATCCGTTGATGAAAATCTCGCTTCCACACAGAAAATCTTACTCCAATCCAGCTTCAGTGAGCTCAACCAATTTCTTCCTAGTAAGGCAGGCTTGTCTCCTTTCACTACTATTAGAGGCAAGTTCTGAAATTGATCTTTATATTTCACCGGTACGATGATACGACCTACCACAGGAATTTTCTCTCCCGAGTAGCCTCGCAGCTCTATCTTGGATTTCTCCAGTTGAAAATCACGCAATTTGTCGCGGTATAGTGACTCCGGTACTACACTCACGGATGCACACGTGTCAATTTCCATTGGTATCTTGAATCCTGCAACATCTATGTGGATTTTGATGTTTTCCGAATCGCTGTCTGTTAACCTCGTGCTCCTGATGACGTGTAACTCTAACACCTCCTCGTCCTATTGCTGTTCTTCCATACTATGTAGTCTCTTGGGATTTCTACTCATAGCTTTGAACACTGGACTCATAGCTTTAAAAGCTGGTTTACCCTTCGCAAGATGCTCAGTCTTCCTGCAGAAGAAACACTCTGCCTTCACGTATGGACAACTTTGAGCAATGTGTTGTCCCAGGTACCTATAGCACGACTTCGACGCTCTGGTAGAATTTCCAGTTTCTTTGGGCCCCCATCGTCTTTTACTTTGAACCTCCAGGTGATTTACCTCGGTTGATTGACGACTGTAATCATTATTTAATTCTTGGGAATATTGTTCGGCCATATTCATCGACCTCGCTGTCTGATAAGCAATCTCAAAAGTCAAGTCATCTGTCGTCAATAACTTCCTTCTGATCGCATCATTTTTCACCCCACAAACAAAACGATCCCGTAATGCTCAGTTTTGAAAGTTTCCAAAATTACAGTGCATCGTTGGTTTTTTAATGCTACGATGTAATCACTGATACTTCCATCAGTCTTTTGATTCTGAATCCTGAAATGATAGCTTTCAGCAATTTCTAATGGTTTGGGGTTATAGTGCTGCTCCAGCTTCATTAAAATCTCTTCAAGCGTTGTGTCCTTTGGCTCGTCAAGCACAAGCAGATTTACAAGGGTTTTGTATAATGTCGGACCTGCCTCCGATAAGAAGATCGCTTTCTTACGTTCCAACACAGCCCGGTTCTGGACTGCATTGTCTGGAACTTCGATTCTGTTATTTGCAGTGAAATACATTTCTAGTCGATCCACATACGCTTTAAAACGTTCCCGGTCGTGTCTATATTCACCCAAATGTCCCAATACACCAGCCATTTTAATCTCTAGCTGTTCACACCATGTGCTGTATTTTACCTCGGATTTTGTAGCTTTTTTCCAAAGACAGAAACTTCCAAAGTCTCTCTGACGGCTGGCTGAATCCTTCACCAACAAAATTTAAGCTTTAAATCATCCAAAAAATCCCATCTCAATCGCCAAATGTGATATATTCACAGAGCACAGCACACACAGCTTCCTAACATGGCAGGCAGCTCTCTCGGAAGTCTCCAGAAATCTGCCTGGTTCTGTTTATTATTAACCCTGCACTTGCAGTACACAATACGTCCACATCCACAGTGTGGAGCTACAAACATTACAAGCTTACAGACATTACAGGATGGTCTTGGAACTAGCCTGGAGGCGGCGAAGGTTGAATAGGTTCCCACTGGTTCTATAATTTAGTTCCACTCCGCCCTAAGTGGAGGAAGAGCGGCCGGGAGGCGCTGAGCACCTCAAATCTCATCGCCGAGAGCATGCAGAAAACAAGCGCAAGCGGCGGAAGGAACATGCGGCAAACCAGACTCCCCATCCACCCTTTCCTTCAACAACTGTCTGTCCCACCTGTGACAGAGACTGTAATTCTCGTATTGGACTGTTCAGTCACCTGAGAACTCACTTTTAGAGTGGAAGCAAGTCTTCATCGATTTTGAGGGACTGTCTATGATGATGATGATGATGATGATGTTTTGTGAGTGTGTGTGTGTGTGTTTGTGTGTTTTATGCCTATGTGTATATTTTGTTTGTGTGTATATGTTGTGTGTGTATTTGTGCGCGGATGTGTGTGTTTTTTGTGTGTGTGTGTGTGTGTGTGTGTTTGTGTGCGGGTGTGTGTGTGTGTGTCTAGAGCAGGATCAAGGTCAGTTCTGTACTCGCCATGGCTGAATCACCTACTGACACTCACTGTTCAGGCTTACACAAGGAGCAAGTATTGGAGGGCTGCCAGTGTGTGTGAAGCTGTGCTTCAGCAAAGGAGGGCTAAAGAGAGAAATTTGGAAAGAAAATGCCACAAATGCAAAACTACAGTAACCCTTTTGCAGTAATTGAAATGTTTTACCTTCGTAGTTTCAAAAGTTGCTCTATAAAAAAAGTGGGAGAATGTTTCTTCTTCCTGTGAAGGCAAAGATTTTAAGAGTATCATCAGTGCAATGACATTCCTTTGAGTGATGCAGAAGTCCTGATGACAGTTATTTTCCAGGGCAGCACTGTGGCAATCAGTGCCCTGAGAGGTTTCCCACGTGAAGTGTTTGTAAGAGTGGTCAAAGTGTCAATGATCCCTAGAGTGCAGCGCCTGGCCTGTCAAAGAGGACTGATGCTGAGAAGTGATAAGTTCCAAGCTGTTGTCACATCCCAGCAATGATTAGATACCCTTGTCTTAGATTATTATGCAAACACTGTAGTAGCGAAGAGTGCATGGGTTAAGTTTGGGCAGAATGGCAGTATACAATCAGAGCACTTGGAGCTCTTTGAATTCCTTATGATTGAGTAACTATGTGTTTTATTTAAACACTCCATTTATGTGGAACCATTTGAACTTTGTCAAGGGGCAATTTGGGCACAACTATGTTGTGTAAAAGTCATGACACTCTTAAATCATTTAATTCAAATAAAAGGAACAACATGTCTTGTTACAGACCTGCTTAGACCTAATGTGAAACTATAAATTACCAAATTTATTACCTTTTTAAAATGCTCCAAGTTCATTATAGCTTCTTTAAGCACTCATAGAACTTAAAACTCATTTTTAAAGAGCTGTTGGTGTCAGTAATTGATCCATGACTTTTATTCACTGAACTTTATGACAAAGTGGAGAAATATAAATAAGGTGTTATGCTTATATCAATTTAATTTGTTTTACTTTACTTAGTGAGAACTGGAGCTTTCTATTGATTTATTCAAGTTTTTGATCAAAATAAATACAGCAATATGATATAATTTTTAAAATAAAGTTTACTATTTTCTCTCTGTCCCTCTTTTCATTCCGTACCGTGCACTTACCATGATTGAGCA
Organism: Pristiophorus japonicus; assembly: GCF_044704955.1. Lineage (NCBI taxonomy): Eukaryota > Metazoa > Chordata > Chondrichthyes > Pristiophoridae > Pristiophorus > Pristiophorus japonicus. The sequence goes on along the minus strand of NC_091983.1, from coordinate 119,579,486 downwards.
GAGAGACAGGAGCCTAGAACTTCTGCAATCCTTTTAGGTAAAAATGGGTGATTTCCAGCAGAAGGCGGTGTGAGGATTTGGAGCTGGACTTGGGTACACAAGATTCTCCTTTTCTGAAATACAACATGGGCCAGAATTTGCGGTGGGTATGAGAGTGCACTGTCATACCACCTTTGAAATGGACATCAAGTTTGGGATTCTAAATCCCGAACTTATGATCTGTCAAGTTCCTACTTGACAGATCATCTACACTGACACTGCACCGACATTGAAAGCCTAATTGCTGATGCAGAGTTGGGCTAATTGCCCACCAACTGCCCAACAATTATGTACAAAAGCTTTATGGTGTAGGACCTGTTTCCACAGTGTAAGAGATAGCCGAATCACTATCTGATGCATTCTTACTGTATTAGAATTTTTTTTAATGCTTTTTTTTCAATTAGGTGACATTCAGCAATGTATGAAGTTGTAGAACCTGAGTTTCTCATTTGGAACGAAACCCAGAGAAAATGTGGAATATTAGCACAAATTGACGGGCATACACACCGAACCATCTAATAACTAACGGTGGATGTTGTTAAATTTGTGTTTCTTTCAAAGTTTGGGAATGAAGCAGATGTTAATTTAGCTGAATTTCACCCTGATTCTCCTGAGTGCCATTAAACTATTGGAATCTGCCTCCTCTTTTCCTTGGATTTATTTATTCTTTTCCTGTTTTTATTTCCTTTTATTCTTTCTCTGAGAAAGCTATTCTGTGATTATAAAGCTTCAAAGATCAATTCTCCAAATACATGTTGTTTCTGTTTGCTGATTGGAGCAGCAGGCCTACGAGATCCCAGGTACGTTTCCGCACACGCTGCCACCCTGGGATCCATGGACCATTACGCTGCCCTCTAGTACACAGCGGCAAACAGCAAGTTCGCCAAAGAGTAAGTTCAGGCATTCTATTCGGATGCCGGTGGTGTACTCTGTAGGTACGGCACTGACTGTAAAATCCAGACCCATGAATTCCTGCAGAAGTGGGGTGGATGGAAGTCATGCCCATCCCCAAAGTGGCGATGTATGCAATCAGTGGGATACTGTAGACAAAACCTGTTTTGTCATAAATGTCATAATTTAAGCTAATATCACACCTAACTTATCTCAAGCCTGTAAAAAGAGGCCTAAGTTACCTTCAGGACTTGTTAAAAGCGATGTGTCTGATATTGCAGACTCAATGGCTGGGAATTTCTCAAGAGATGCGGATTAGGGGCCGGGGGCCTCCGAGGCGGGCGGGAAACCTGGTGGTGTTTGGCTATGCTGAAATATCATGAGTCTCTTGAGATTGGGGTGACCCTGATCTCAGGACTTTGGAGTCCAGGAGGATTTTATAGCAGGCTGTGTTACCACTGCATTTTTGTGGGAATCCAGCATCTGTATCCTTCCACTTACATGAACAGGCATCTGAGAGGACAGACTGAAAAGAGCTGTCATCAGGAGTATGGACAGCATCATTGGGGCAGAGTCTTGGCACACCATGTCTGCTGGCTCCTGGATCTGCCCTGCCCATTGATCAGTAACTGGGCAGAGCTCATGGTTGCAGTTAGACTGTGAAGATTCTGAAAGATGCAGCCACTTGCTCCAGGTAGTGCTGCATCAATTTGAATCCATCCCAGATACTGTCAGGAAGGGTGGCATTGGACTGCACCATGACCCCTGCCCCCTGTCTCAGGCCCTCTAAGGTGATCCTCAGAACCCCCACGCAAGTGCAATGCTCAATCAGCGGTCTTCTTTTTAGAGCAGGGTCTCTGAGAGCTGAATCCTGAGGTTGACATCTGCAGAGATTCCACTGAAAACTATCAGACCCCACTGTCACCTCTGATTTCCAGCACCCTTGTACTCTGTGACTCACCCAGTGGCAAACCATCATCAGAACTATCCATATTCCATCCTCCCCCGCACCCCCCTCACCACCCATGGATTTCTCTGGGCTGGTGAATGAGATAGAGTGAATTATGCCGTGAGTGATGAGAGGGTTGATGGAGCAGAACTGGAAGGTGTTGCCTTCATTTTCCTCCTCCATGACTTTTTGTTGCGACTCATCAGAGGAGGAAAGCAAACAAACTGATATTAGAAGTGTCGGCTGCGTAGTGGAGTCTAAACAGTTGTATTTCCATGATGCCCATCAGGTTTCTTGCAAGGTTGATCTGGTCCACAAGCCATGATTATAGCAAACTCCTGACAGGTCCGACAAACCTGCAGGTGGCACAGAGCCCCCCATTTCATCATCGGCAGTAGTGCTTGCTGACTGCTTCCCCAGGATCTGCAACACTCCTGTGGCAGCAAAGGTCAACTGGTGGATGGTCTGCCTATAGCCTGTGACTGGTAATAATTGTGGGCAAACTTCTCCTGTCATGGAGAATAAAATAAAACAGGATATTAGTTGTTTGTTGACAGTAGGGTGGTGCAACTCCTTCTGAATGAACTCTCTTCCCCCCCACCAACCTTCAAAAATCGACTTCAGAAAGGGATTGAGACCTGCATAACTAAGGGCGGGCATTTGGGAGGCCTACTGATGTGTATTCCAAGAGGGATGTTTAATCTTAATGTTGACATTTCTACTGTTTCTGATAATGATGGATGGGTAACATTTTATGCATTAATCACAATACAGTGGGTGTCAGCAACACTTAAATACTTAAAACACATGTATACTAAGTGCAGGGAAGGGTTATAGGTCATATGTACCTTATATTTTCTGTCCTGGTGAGGTCATTACATTTCTTTTGGCATTGGAAAGGATTCCTGGCTGTCACCAATGAGGCACTGAGTGCCAATGCAATCTCCCTCCACATTGCCATAGATTCCTGTTGAAGACGTCTCCTGTCACTGACTCTGAACTGCCGGTTCCTCTTTCTTCTATCCTCTTCCAATGAAATATTAACTTCAGACTCACTGAAGTCAAAATCTCTTTTCTCTGCCATGACTGCTCGCAGTTGTGTTTCTCCGCAGTGCTGTCATTGCCCCTTTAAACAGCAGCCGGTTTTATATCCTTTGCTGTACCCCATCTCTGCCTCTCCCACATTAGTTTTCTGCCTCCTGCCCAGTGTTCCAACCATTCAGGGCAGATTTCTGACTCAACTCCCACCTCGCCATCTATTTTCCACTTCCCGCCACCATCCTGCCATTGCAGACTGACCTTACACAGCCTGCACACTACTGAATACTTGCGCCTGAGAATTCTGGTGGAGTCAACGGCATTGTAAACTGCCAGGCCCAAGTCCTCCCCCACAATACTTCCGCCAACACACTGCTTGCCTGGAATTTCTAAAGTAGGATCTCTGCTAGTGGAATGCTATAATAACCAATGATTAGTAGGTGCCAAGGAGCAGCACACATGGTGACTGGCAGCCTGATGTTAGCTCTCTCAACGGAGAAATCTGGATTTCTGCTTAATACATCCACTTAAAAGCATTGCTGACACTTGTCCTCCCATTCCATGGAGCAGTTCCATACCACACAAACACAACTGCAAGAAAGCAAGATTTTCACAGGTGAGCAAGTAATGTGAGGTATTTAAATGAACAAAGAAACATGGGTGCACTTTGATATAATAAAAAGTTGTCTCCTGAGCATTTTCTACATTATTAAAATTAATTATAGAATAACATTTATTAATAAATAATGCGACTTTTACAGAGGAGAGTATGAATGTCCACGGGATCTCTGGGTTGACTGGGAGAAAAGGAATGCCACAGAAGATAAATGTAGGTGATGAAAAAGAGAAAGGAACAGTCGAAAAATTAACGGAAGCACCAGAGTTATATCAACAGCATATCTAGATCAAGGGAGAGTCAGGAATTCAATTGACAGTTGAGGTCTAAGAGCTAACCAATGCCATAACGAAGAATATAAGAAAACACAGAACGAGGGAAGGCCACTTGAGCCATCATGTCTGCTTCTTCCACAGATCAAGCCAGTGATTTCATCTTCTGAGCCATATCTCTGCCTCCTGTATACTAAGTGTCAGCTGTGGCTCAGTGGGTCGCACACTCACCTCTGAGTCAGAAGCTGGTGGGGTCAAGTCTCACTCCAGGGAATTGAGCACATAAATCTAGGCTGACAGTGCAGTGCTGAGGTAGTGCTGCACTGTCAGAGGTGTTGTCTTTCAGATGAGATGTTAAACCAAGGCCCTGCCTGCTGTCTCAGGTGGGTGTAAAAAAAATCCCATGGCACTATTTCAAAGAAGAGCAGGGGAATTATCCCTGGTATCCTGGCCAATATTTATCCCTCAATCAACATTAGTAAAACAGATTATCTGGTCATTATCACATTGCTGTTTTTGGGAGCTTGCTGTGAGTAAATTGGCTGCCATGTTTCCCACATTGCAACAGTGACTACACTCCAAAAGTACTTCATTGGCTGTAAAGCGCTTTGAGACATCCGGTGGTTGTGAAAGGTGCTATATAAATGCAAGACTTTCTTTTCTTTTTACCGAGTCCTTTAGAGTCACAGGAATCCTGCAGTGGACAATTGCTGGTGGTACTCCAGGAATGGAATCTCCTGGCGGGTTTAACACACCAGATTTAATGGAAAAAAGTCAGACTGGGTTATTTCCCAGAGTCTGGTGCCCAGGTGGATCATAACACCAGTCACGTTTGCTGTCACATGGCTGGACTATATCTACAAGCATTTAGAAAACAACATTGTTTAAAAAATAATTATCTTTATCCAAAATAACCAAGGGAATGGTGGATTTGCAATAATTTACATTGCACTGCATTCAACAGTTAGATTGTATGTTATTCCCCGCCAATACAGCAAACAAAAAAATGCTGTTTTATTATTTAGGTGTGAATGAACAGAACAGTGTGTTTAAAATGTTATTTAATCAAAGTTGGGATTGTTAAAAACTCATATTGTGCCTCAATGTGAGATGTGCCTCAGTAAATGAGCACTCAAGTGTGGACAAATAAAATTGGACTGAAAAGCGAACGTGTGATCTCCACTGTCCTGCACACAGCTGAAACTTAGGCTACCTCCAAGGCCTCTCACAAGTAAAAAAAAAGCTAGGATGCATTCACACAATGTCTCAGCAAAGTAAGACAAAGTCATGCACGTATCCAACAGCTCCACATACGTCGCCGACCCGTCTGAAGCATTGTACTTTCTATTCAGGCATCATTTGTGAAATAAAAGAAAGTCTCCCTCTGTGTAGATTGTGGCTGGGTGTTGTGGAGACAGTGGTTTAACAGTGGAACAGGCGCAGGGTCACTAACAGATCACTAACAACCATGTCAGCCTGCAGTGCTTTTTTGACTGATATGTCTGGAGGTTTTCCAGTTCTTTACCACGGGATCTTCACTTAAGTCTCATACCCATGCCAAGCAGGAGGTCATAGGAAGAAAAAGGGCAACAGAAGGCCAACAGAAATCATTTGCTTCTCATCTTCTCCTTCCAATTAGCTGTTTCTTATCATTTCCTGTAGTACAATAACTTACAACCTCATTCTTAACTTTAATAAAATATGCTAATAATAACATTTGTTCTATTAATGATTAAACAAAGAATGGTGCAAGCTGTCTGTTACTGAAGGGAACTCAAACTAAATTAAATCCTTGGAGTTATATTTTAAAACTGAGAATGATAGAATGTCACTTATGTTCAATAGAAGTTAAATTAACTTTGCATCACTCTGATTTGTATGATGGAAAAATAAAGCAGAAAATGCTGGACATGTGCAGCAAGTCAGTCAGTATCTGGAGGAGAAACGAAGGTCAATATTTTGAATGAGACAATTCATCAGAACTCAATTGTTATTCAATGTTATTATTGGGAATTGATTCAGACCTGCAAGCAAGTGCTTGAGAATCAGATTTAGCAATTAATTTTGGGAGGAAATACTCAACACAAACAAAAAGGGACAAGCATAACACCACAGTGAACAGGATAAAGGAGAAAACATAAATCAGCAAAGAGAGGAACAGTACTTGTTCAGATCTCAGAAAGAAGTGGCAATACATCAAATAGTGAAGGTAAAATTATCTGTGATTTTGATAAGCACCTAATTATTGGAAAGATTGGACTGCCCGATATGTAAACAGGCCTGCTACTGATTGGATGCCTTATCCATTTTAAACTCAATTTTGTTACATATAAGTTGGCAAAGTAACAATGGAAAGAATTATATTTCTGTTGGAATGACAGCACCCTGATAAAGTAACATCACAAAATAGTTTCAACTGATTTTCCTAGGCTAAAAAAATATTTTTAAAATACTCATTAAAATTATTCACTATTTGCTGAAAACTCCCTGGAATTTCAATTGGCAGAGAGCCAATTAATTTGAATCAGTTGAGACCATTTTCCCATACTCCTGTCCCTTCCCCCCTCCCAAACGATGGACACCAAACTTTTACTTCAACTCCTTCAAGTGATCCAGTCATGGACTAACAAAACGGAAACCCTGAGATCTGAACTCATGACCAAAGGTTTGGAGTTGAACAAAGCCGATTTGACAGCTAGTTCATTCATTTTCACAACGAAACTATGTCCGGTAAATTTTGACATGATAATTAAAAGCTTCATGAAACTTTCCGATGCTCTTTCTGCTGTTGAGTTGAAGCCTATTATTTTGCTTAAGTTTGCAAGTAGAATAGTTTAATCAGTTGTTCACAGTTCAGGTCAATTTGACACAGCAGTACACAATATTACAGATTTCAAGAAATACTATTTAGAGAAATCTGGACTTTATTCAGTGGATAATTTAAAAAAAACAATAAGATATGAGGCCCAATATAATTTTTGAAATACTTTTTAAAAGATACAATTAAAATGGGAAATATTTATATCGCTTTTAAAATGTCAGGGTACTTTTTACGATCCTGGTGCTGAAGCATTGAATTGGGAAGGTTGTGAGCTGTGCACTGCCTTGAGTTAGGAATAACTGGCTGACCTCCTCATCCTCATATATTTACTGCAAGCACCTGGCCTGGATCAGGCTTGTCACTGGGAGCATGCAAAATATGGGAGATGTGGGGGGCGTCTCATACAGCTGGAGTTCTTAACGGGGCTGCAGCTACCATTCATTTTGTTCGCAGTAAGAATATCACAGTTAACGAGTGCATCACAGGTAGCAAGTGTGGATCACGAGAAAGCAATGACGTGTAGCTCATAGATAATGCCAACATTCAGCAGTGCAACTGTGGAGCTGCTGCTTCAAGGGGGTCATGGTTTGGGTCACGCCTAGAACGGCGCTGCCCTGCGAGCCACGCCTGATTTCCGCGCTCAAAACCGTGCCTAAAACTTAACTTGGTATTCTCCCCACCTCTGGAACGTTCCAGGCCCTTGGCGCAGCGCAGCACCGGCTTTGGTGCGCGGAGACAGGTCCCGGCGCTGAAAACAGTGCCGGGACCTCTACACATGCGCGCTAGAATGTGTGTGCAGGCGCAGTAGCTCCAGGCCTCCGAGGCTGTGTGGGAGGGGCCAAAGCACACCGGCCCTAGCCCTGGCCGAATGGGCTCACTGGGGCGGCAAAGATCAGACTCGAGCCTCCCTCCTCTTCAGCTCCTGCTCTGGCTCCCACC